>NW_015388909.1:99819-110845 GCF_001527695.2 Protobothrops mucrosquamatus
CCAGAGCAGAGGCACGCAGGCCTCTATTTATACCCTCTGATCCCCGGGCAAGTTCAACCAATCATGAGGCGGGCTTTTCCCGCCTTGCGCATGCGCACAAGGCCGGCGCCGCTCAGTCTGGTCCCGGGCAGCTTCTGCAAATGCCCGGGACTCTTGCAACGTCCCGAGCCTGCAAGATGCAGGCTCAGGACACAACACCTGGCATAGAAGGTTTTAAAAATATGTTGTTATCTTGTGCGCTACAGATGCCAGAAGATTTTAGTAAACTTTTTTATTGATTCTTAAATGTTTTTGATGTATGGCAGAGATTTTTTTTCATGCTTTTAATTTCATGATTCCTTATGAAATTAAAATTTTTGTTCTTATATAGCAAAAGATATCACAAAAAACGGAACTTCTCTAACCTGAAGTAATTGTTTTGATTCACTATCAACTATAGAAATATACCATTTTAAAAATTTACATCAACATACAAATCCCTTTGTCCATCTCTGCATGTAGAAAAACCTCCCAGGTATACCTGTGCATGTGTACAAACAAGATTATACATCCTCTTTTGATATTTTGAAAATATGAAACAGGAATTATCCATCACCTATGAATCTACTGCTGGGTTTTAGATATATTCTTATCAATAATTCCTCCAGATCTGGAGCATCACTGAGTGGCAATCAACAGCCTTCCAACACCTTCCACAACTACAAATTCCAAGAATAGGAATTCAGGGAATTTTCATCTCAACAAGGCAGGCAAGACTCTGTAAAAGAGTTGGTATAAGGATTATTAATTCAATATACTGTATGTTGATAGTTTTGAACACTTGAAAATGTTCTCTAGATGTTGCTCTTACCTCCTTTTCTTTTCTCTAGCTCATTTATGGCTCTGCTCCAATAATGAATGATAAAATCCCAGGGCTTTCATTTTATCAGATGGTTCCCCCAGAACCTCTTCAGCATAAAGGGATTCTCTCACTGCTCCTGCATTTTAATTGGATATGGATTGGAATTCTTATCATGGACAATGACCAGGGAGAAAAATTTGTAGAAATGATAATTCCTCTTCTTTCCCAAAATGGGGTTTGTGTTTCTTTCATTCGCTGATTCCCCAAAGTAACTGATTTCAGTAGAATTGATGGCATGCTTCAGCAGGGGGCAAAAATCTATGATACTATCATGGAGAATAAAGCAAATGCAGACTTTAGATCATTTGCTGAGAAACAAAATCCCTTCAGCACAAATAAAGGTACGTTTATCAGACAGTTCTGGCAAGAAGCCTTTGACTGTGTATTCCCAGATATCACTATGAGTGATATAAAGGAGAATATTTGCAATGGTAAAGAGAATTTGGAGAGCCTTCCTGGAACTCTACAATGCTATTCATGCCATAGCTCATGCTCATGCTCTGTCCTCCTCTAGAAATACTGCGAGATCAATGATAGGTAGAGTAGGAAGGAAGATTCATAATCAAGATTTTTGGCAGGTAATATCCTCATTAGGCATAATACTATGAGTGATGGGAACCGTATTCTATTTTGACTGATGTCCCCTGCTTCAGAATTGAAAAATAAAATTATGCTTCCATCAGAATGCTGAACTTCTTTATATATTTTCTTTAAGTATTGATTACTATATGACTATTGTCTACTGATGTATTTTAGGACTCTTCCTATGTTAGTTAACTCATAATTATAACTTTAGAAAGTTTTATTTTCCAACTCCCATGATTCTTACTTAGAAATATATCTGTTTTTATAAGTCTTTATGATTCTCCAACTCCAGAAGTCAGAATCACTCTGTTTTTTTCTGTTAAGCAAAATTTTAGGGGAAAGTTAGGGGAGTGTTAATCATTAGTATGGAGACTGGCAATTTAGTCTTTCCAAATACTTGCATTTTTCCTTTCAATTTAGTTCCACTATTTTCTGAGAAATGTTGCTTTTAACAATGGTGCTGTGGAACCAGTGTCCTTTGATCAGAATGGAATTGTAGCAGCTGGACTTGATATTCTCAACTTGATTGCTTTCCCAAACAATTCATTTCTTCATGTGAAAGTTGGGAGTGTGGATCATTCAGCTCCTCCAGATAAAATATTAACCATTAATGATGAGATGATTACATGGCACAGCTGGTTTAACCAGGTAGGGTTTATTTATTGTTCCTAGTTCTGAATTTACATGTGTTTTCCAGTTTGATATGTAAATTCATATTATTGGACAATAGTAAATTCTTATATAAAGTTATTTTCATATAAGCAACTTCAAAGTCTCATTATCAGATATGTGACATAACGATTAATTAGGTGTTAGTTTGTGGGGCATCATGTTTCACGATATAATAATAAGACAATCATGTCTCATTCCCAGCCCACTTGTGCTCATGCTACACTTATTCTTAGGAATCCAGGTTTTTTTTGCTTTTCCCAACTCATGATTGTAGTTGTTTAATTTAAAAACAAGTATATTCCACTGAACTTATGCAATGTAAAAATGTTTTTCAAATGTTTACTCCTATCCCTAATCTGGTATGATGTCCACGGCATGTTCTCATCATTTCAAATGTGGTCAATGGAATAAAAAACTTACAGATATACACTTTTCCTCTTTAATTTCCAGGTGATACCCATCTCTATCTGCAGTGAGAGCTGTTATTCTGGTTTCAGCAAAAAAGTGAAGGAGGGAGAGCTCTTTTGCTGCTATGACTGTATCCTATGCCCAGAAGGGAGGGTTTCAACCGAGAATGGTAAGAGATATTCATCACCTCCTGATTTTTTTTCTAAAAAAAGGAATAAATTCTGATTAAATTCAACATGGCATGAGCTCTATAATATGCAGAATATATTTCTGAAACTTCAGATTAATCATTTCTGCTCTCAGGAATATTCAATTATACATTGATCATTAATTTTCAGTGATGATCATAATCATGACTAAATTAAGTTACCAGCTCTTCATTTATACACTGTGAGCTATCATCCAGCCATTTATGAAGCATCACCGCAATTGTGTATTGATACCTGACCCCTCTTTATATCATTTTTCCCATCTTCTAGAGTGATCTGTTGGACTACAATTCCAATCATACTGAATTAATATTATGAAAATAACTGAAATCCAGTAGATCTGAAGTATAACAACTTTCAAACAAAATTACAGTAGAATAGTCATGTTAAAAAATATTTATCTTGGACCCTAAATAAATAAATTTGTATCCTGAAAAAAAAACCAGTGCAAACATTCCTAATAGACTATATTTTTTAAACAGCCAAACAGACATAAACCACACCAGTTTTAATCCCTGGATTATGCTAAACCTTTCACTAAACATCCATTTATTTTCACCCATTTATTTTCACTTCAATCACACACTGCTGTTGCCACATTTAGCAACCACAATTTAATTCCAATTGTGTTCCATTCTTCAACCTTTTTATGATATACTTCTTTTCAATTGATAAACTTATGATAAACCCTCTTGTTCACATACTGTCAAGCCCTTAGAGGCCATGTGATTCAGAAGACTAAAACCACTTGAATTTCTGAATTGATGTTTATCATTAATAGGTTAAAGAAATAAAATCTTGAAAGCCTACCAACATGATTCTCCACATCAGTTTATACCTACTGTAATTACTCTATGCTTCTTGGTTGTGCTTCCCCCCACCCCCTTGGACTATGGGGTCTCTTCTGTAATGGACTGCTCCCTCTCCCTTGTACTCAGTGTCTGTTAAACATTGTACCATACTTCCTCTCTCATTACTCACCCTAATTTCCATTATGAAGTTTATGATTCCCTATTCTCCATAGCACAGGGAGAGGTACATACAGTATATGTTCTGAATGACAGCAGACAAGACTGAAAGGGAAGATACTGTTATATCTGATCTGAAACAGCAACTTATAAGATGGACAGGGCAGGGAGTAAAGTGACCTCTTCTCCCTGGTGATCAAAATCTGGCAAGGCAACAGGCACTTAAGGAGAATGAGGCTTGGGTGGAAATTTCAGATGGAACTTTGGAACCATCTTTCCTCACCATATGAGAGGCACAGGACAGTGCAGGCCTTAAAGATCTGGCTTATCGCCAAGCTTGGACCAGAATGAGTAGAGTCCCCATTTTATGAGAATTCTGCAAAATAACTTCCCAGGCACACCTCACATCTCCCTGTATTTTTCCTTTCACTTTTATTATTTTTCCCTCATATAGCTAAATAATAATAGTGTTTTTCAAATTGCCAGTAACAGATGCAACGTTACACGATACAGAAACAAGCAACCCACACCTTTAACTTAATCTATATAAATAAAAATGTAAATGTTCGTTTGTTCAAAATCTTAAATCTCCGAAAGTTCTTCACCGATTGCTTTGAAATTTTGACACAACGTTGCATTCAAATACGCACGTGTTTTTATATACCTATATTATATAGATGTCACACCTGTGACAGGTAAAAACATGCTTTTTTGAAAAACAGCGCCATCTGTTGGACGCTTTGAAATTGCCATTGAACATGCAATTCAATTCTTTCTTTTCCATTTAACCAAACTGAGCCACAGCAACGCGTGGCCGGGTACAGCTAGTCATTTAATAATAATGTTAACATTAATATCAACATCTGCATCCTTATCACTTTTTAACATTTTCACAAAATGTATTTTACTTCTGTTTTATTACATTCAAGACCATTCTTCAAGAATTCCCTCAGCTCAGTTTTATCTGAAATCATTCCATCACTGATTTTTAATTCCATTCACTCTGCTGGAGCTTTCTTGTTTGGAACACTTTCCAACTTCCCAAACCATGTTTTACTTCCATCAAAATTAGTCTGCACTTCATTCATTCATTCATTCATTCATTCATTCATTCATTCATTCATTCATTCATTCATTCATTCATTTATCTAGTTAGTTAGTTAGTTAGTTAGTTAGTTAGTTAACATAAACACTACTCACTCACAGTGACTTTAGGCAGCTTACAAGCAATAAAAACACAACACATAAAAAAAAACATAAAAAACAATAACCCCCACCCCCCAGCAACAACACATAGTCAAATAAGCCATTTGACTCTGGCTTCCCCTGGACAGCTGGCAAAACCAAGTGTTCAGGGCCTTATGAAAGAGTATAAAAATAGGGGCCAGTCTAATTTCTGAAGGAATGATATTCCAAAGAGAGGGAGCCATAAAAGAGAAGGCCCTTTTTCTGCATCCCACCAGATGTATCTCCTTAGGGGTACAGGACCCGCAACATTAATCTTAATTATTCCTTATACTTTTTCAATACATTTTTCATACTGCATTCTATGATATACATTAACTTTCTGTCAAGCTCATTTGTTCAGCCATCTCTTAGATGTGTTTGTTCCCAACTATACTTTTTTCACTTATCATTCCATCCATTTCTTTTTCAAATTTTCCAAAGGTGAGGCAACACATTTCTGTGGCAATTTGTGACATAACTATGTTACTGCTCTTTCCAGCAATTTCCTTCATTTTCCATTAATTTTCTTGCGGTATAAACTCTCTTCTATCACTTTTGCATATCAAATTTGTATTTCTCATTCTGCAATTATTTTATTTGGCAAATGATAGGTAGATAAAAAACAATGATAAATATCAAATACTTTTAAATAAAATAAATGAAACTAGTATGCCAATTACATTAAAAATGTATCTTGATAATCTTAATATTATACAGATTACCAAATATAAAGATTATATGTTTAAAATCATAAATTAATTTTATTATTATGCCATTCTGGATAAATATACAGAATATGTATGAGAAAAGCATCACATCATTTGTTCTTTTTCAGATAGAAAAGAATGTTCCAGATGCGAAGACAAATACTATCCAAACAAGAAACACAGTTTTTGTATTCCCAAAAGTATTAGTTTCTTGACCTACAAAGAACCATTAGGAATCAGTTTAACCTGTCTTTCACATTCTTTTTCTTTGACTACCGTTCTTGTGCTTGGAGCATTTATAAGGCACCACAACACTCCCATTGTGGTAGCCAACAACCGGGACCTGACCTATACACTCCTCATTGCCCTCCTGCTCTGCTTCCTTTCAGCACTGCTATTCATTGGTCAACCAGGAAAATTTACCTGTCTCCTAAGACAAACAACCTTTGGCATGGTCTTCTCAGTGGCTGTTTCTTCTGTTCTGGCAAAAATCATCACAGTGGTTCTGGCTTTTATGGCTACCAAACCAGGATCCAGGATGAGGAAATGGGTGGGGAAAAATTAACTAATTGCATTATTGTTTCCTGCTCCCTGATCCAAGCAGGCATTTGTACTCTGTGGCTGATTTTCACTCCCCCATTCCCAGATGTTGATATGTTCTCAGTGACTGAAGAAATTATCCTGCAATGTAATGAAGGCTCTGTGATCATATTTTATTGTATCCTTGGCTACATGGGTTTCCTGGCTCTTATCAGCTTCACTACAGCTTTTCTTGCCAGGAAATTGCCTGACACTTTCAATGAAGCCAAGTTCATCACATTTAGCATGTTAGTTTTTTGCAGTGTTTGGTTGTCCTTTGTCCCAGCATACCTGAGCTCTAAGGGGAAATACATGGTAGCTGTGGAGATCTTTTCCATCTTAGCCTCTAGTGCTGGGCTTTTGGGTTGCATATTTTCCCCCAAATGTTATATTATTGTGTTTTGGCCAGACCTGAACAACAGAGAACAACTAATGAGAAAAAAGGACTGATTAATATAATCACTTTATTCTCTTTCAAATTTTAATATAGATGTTTCATTCCTATACAATATAGAATATTCATGAACTGTACCTTTCAGATAATGATTTATATATTTTTCTGCATTTTCCAAATATTCTAACATTTAATTAAAGGAGAATGATGCATCTAACCTTTTTATCAGTTCTTAATACTTTATTTTGTTTTTCAGCATCTTTTCTGAAGAACAAACTTTTTTGTTCCATTATTACTTATTTACTGATGAGAAGGAAATTCAATGATGGTATTGTTAGTGTGGGATCATGTATCACCTTTCTGGAATTTGTCAGAAACCAATTTCTGAGATGGATACATGACTTAGTAAACCTTGAATGAGACTGGTGGATAAATGGTCTAATATATTCAGGGGTCAGTCGGTAACTGGACAATCATACCTGAGTTTGGTTGGGCTATTTGAACAGGAGAACTGAGAAGAAGTATCTGACAACAATAGATGCCAGGAGGTTTAGTGAGAAGTGCAAAGGAGTTATAAATGGTTTAAGTTCTGGATCTAAAGCCTAACCTATCATTTTTAGTAATTCTGTAACTGTCTATAGGGGGCGAAACTTTGGCCCCCTCAGAGAGGGCTCGCAACTTGGGTGTCCTCCTGGATCCGCGGCTGACACTGGAAGACCATTTGTCGGCCGTGACCAGGGGGGCATTTTATCAGGTTCGCCTGATCTACCAGTTGCGCCCTTTTCTGGACCGGGATGCTCTGCGCACAGTCACTCAGGCCCTCGTCACCTNTGGCGACCCCCAGGGGGAGGGCCTTCTCTGTGGGTGCCCCCACCCTCTGGAACGAGCTACCCCCCGAGATCCGGACAATCCCGGATCTCCTAACCTTCCGCCGCGCCCTCAAGACATGGCTCTTTCAGCAAGCGGGACTGACCTAGGGTGAATTTTAAATAGGGATAATTTTTAATGATTTTAATAATGTCACAGCTACGAATATTCGGTTTTAATTGGCTTTTATAGGGGAAATGTTGTGTGTGTTGTTTGTATTGTGTTATTTTAATATGCTGTGAGCCGCCCTGAGTCCCGTGGGGAGAAGGGCGGCATATAAATTATGAAAAATAAATAAAATAAATAAACTATGAAGCACAGCTAGCATGCCTAGAGTATAATCAATATAATATGATACAAGATTGTCCTTGTATCAGTGACATCCTGACAGCTGGATAATTTCTCAGCAACAACAGAGTGTCTTCTCTCTATATGGAGTAGTTGGAAGGACCTGGCATCTTGCTCTCAGATTCAAAGAGACTGCCAATCATTATTAGTTACTTAGTTACAGCTGTATTTGGAATGTAAAAAGATCTTGAGAGATATGGCAAAGGTATGCTGCCTAGGGAATGGTCAGATAAACTGCACAGTGGGCAGAGCAAGAGGCTCGGAAGGGACCCTCCCTAAATGATGGTGGAAAAATTGTATTTTCAGACTTGCAAAGTTCTATTAATGCAGTTTTATAATAAAATAGAATTAGTTTATATAGTTGTGCTTTCCTCTCTGACCTACTGGTAAGGCTGACCTCACTTTTGTTACAACTTCAGAAATAAACACAAATTCAGATGGATTTCTTGCCTAAAACTATGTCACCTAGCTGTACCAACAGGACAGAGTCATTTGCCTGTACAGTTCCATTCCCCCCCCCCCCCAATATTCTCAGTAGGAGAACAAACTGCACTTAAAACCATGGAGCCACAATCTGTGACATTAGCCACTGTAGCCTAGGAGCTCTGTGTTAGCTTTTAGACTGTTAATTGCTTAAGACATCCACATTAGCTTGTAAACTAATTGTATGTATTGAACAGCAGATGATTATTTGATTGTCATTTATACCAGCAACTTCAACAATTATTTAACAAATTCTATTTATTGGATGTTAATTGAAGTTTCATTTTGAACTGTCCAAATGGATGTCTTCTTAAAAATCAATAGCATTTGATGCTATTTGTACTTTCACTCTAGAAGACAATGGACACAATACATTTGATTGCAATATGTGTGTCCATTCTCACTTGAAGTTGGGAATTGGCAGACATGAGTTGCTATGTAGTTCTGGAGCTGCAAGCAAAGTTCAGGGGAGTATTATCCTACAATAAGTGAAAAACTATTTGTTTGTAGGTAACCTTAGACATTAGGCCAATATATTTATTCTATACAAAATGAATAGATAAAATTCCCCTTCTCAGTTTTACCCCATCTTCAGTTAGTCTCTGACCCAAAGTATGCTCATCAAGTTGAACTGAAACCCAACACACCTAAAGATGTTTTTTGTTGAAATTGGCATATAGAAAAGGGAAAGGCAACACTCCGTTGAACTAGCACTGTAATGTATTGGTCAAAACTGTTTTGAATCACTTGCTTAATGTCTAATCACTTGTTTGAATGTCTGACCTAGATTCTGTTGTTATGTAACAGCTGCTGTTACTTAAGCCAGACTTGCTGTCTGCAGGCTGGTAATTAGGTTCTGGGCGAGAAACTGTTACTTTAAACTTATTGGCTGCCGCCTGGAGGCTAACCATATAAATAGCTGCACAGCAGCTATTTGAGCTGCTTCTGTTCAGAGTTAAATAAACTTGTTGCTGTTTCAACACTCGTCTCGCTTAATGCCTTCAAGAACCGAATACTTAACAGTGGCAACGAAGGTGGGATGTGCTGCTTCATCATAAGAGTCTGAAGTCACTAGGGGGTGAGGCCAGCACAGCAAGCTACACTGGAGACCACCATGCCCTAAGGATCCATCCTAGGGCCTTCGCAGAAGCCAGCAGCACAAGGCAACGCGAGCAACAAGAAACACAAGCAACTCACCATGGCGAAAGTGGGGAAACTCAAAGAGTTCGACGTCAACCACCCGGAGCGATGGGCGTCCTACATTTCCCGTGTAGAAAACTACCTCGCTCCCCCATTCCCAGGTCGCTGAAGATGGACTGAAGGCCGTGACCCTCCTCTGCGTGTGCGGCCCCGCCACCTTCGACATTGTGGTCGCGCCGACGCTGCTTGAGTCCGTCACCTACGTGGACTTGAAGAAAAGGCTCCGAGACCATTTTGAACCAAAATTATCCGTAATAGCGTGGAGGCACGCTTTTGAGCAGCAGGAGCAACAACCCAGTGAATCGGCCACAGAATTCATCGCCGCTCTTCGTCAAGCGTCCCGACTCTGTAATTTCACAGATTTGGAGGAGAGACTAAGGGACTGTCTAGTCTGTGGCCTCCGGAATTGAGAGCTCCAACAAAAACTTTTCGCTAAGGAGACTCACTACAGGAGGCCTTGAAGGAGGTCATGGCGGACGAAGCCGCCAGAGGGGCCGTTAAAGTGCTGCGGCCCTCCAAAAGCACGTCAAGCACCAAAGCAGTCCACCATGAGGACGTCGAGTGAAGGGAAGACACCGACTCAGACTACAAAGTTGACAAGCTACAGAGGCACCTAGAGAAGGGACCGAGGCCAGCTGACAAGGCAGTTCCGTTCCTTAGGTGCATGGGTTGCGGAGGCCGCAATCAACGCGCGGAATGTCATTTCCATACAGCAACGTGCCGGGCGTGTGGCAAGTCAGGTCACATTGCCGCCGTCTGTCGAGGACGCCAGAAGGACCGTCCACAGGAAGACTATTAGAGAATTTTAATTTCTCTGTTGGTAAAAATAAATCAGAAGCTCTCACAGTTGACTGCAGTTAGCTGATTCAAATAAACTCTTTATATTCATATCAAAATATTTACAATACCATACATTCTTCTTTACAGCAACATAGCACAATGAAGACTTCTTACAGCAGAAACAGACCTGAGACTGAAACTGAAACAAACAAAATCCAGCTCCAACTCAATACCCTTTTGCACAGACTCAGTAGCACTTTCTTCACATTGGCTGACTGAGTTACCACATGACTCTTCCTGCTCATGAATATTCCAACACTCCTCCCTTCATGACAGGAAGAGACATCAGACCTATTGACTTAATACATTCTCCATAGTGAACACCACCCAATGGTTTAGTCATCATGTCTGCCAAATTATCCTCAGAAGAACAATGGTGTAAACTAATCAATTTTCCTTTTACAGCTTCCCTGACATTACAGTACTTAATGTCTACATTTTTACTTCTGTTCTTCACCCTGTCACCAGTTGCCATTTTTATACAGGCAGCATTGTCTTCAAATACCTTTACAGATTCTTTTACATTAATATTTAAATCTTGCAACAACTGTACATACCATGTTACTTCAGAACACAATTCAGATAAAGCAATAAACTCTGCTTCCGCTGTTGAAATAGCAACAGTTGTTTGTTTTCTG
>NW_015388909.1:112767-113842 GCF_001527695.2 Protobothrops mucrosquamatus
CTTGCAGGACTATATTGCGGAGTTCCGCCTTCTCGGCCAGGACTCAGCCTGGAATGAGGCGGCGTTGATGGATGCCTTCCAGGACGGCCTCTCCGATGACCTGCAGGATGAGTTGGTTCGACTGGAGGTGCCCCCGACCCTTGACGCTTTGGTGCTCCAGTGCCTGCGTATCGACGCCCGCCTTCAACGGCGACGGCCTTGTCGATCCCTGCCGGAACCACTGCCAGCGGCGGCACCCCCGCATTGCGCACCGACAGGACCCCGGACCGCCCCACGCTTTGTGGCAACGGGTGAGGAGCCCATGGAGCTCGGAGCCGCGCGACCTCGTCTGACAGCCCAGGAGCGGATGCGGCGCCGCCAAGGGGGATTGTGCCTCTATTGCGGTGAGGCTGGACATTTTGCCGCCTCATGTCCCAGGAAGCGGAGTGGGGCGCTCAAACCTGTTCCGGAGTCTCGGCGTGATCAGCTGGGAAACAGGCCAGGCCTGGCCTAGGGGAAACCCTGGGTCAGGCACGTGCACATGCCCCACCGGAGTCAGCGGCTGTGGACTATGAGCCCCCTCGGCACCTGATTCTGGACACCCGGGTGTTGTTGGCCAACCGGTCGGAGGGGCTCCAGGCACATGCGCTGGTTGACTCGGGGGCCACGTTGAACTTTATGGACCAGGCCTTTGTGGCCCATTTTAAGGTCCCCCTGGTTCCAGTGGACCCTCCGTTGAGAGTCGAGACTATTGATGGGCGGGAGCTTGTGGCGGGGCCCATCAAATTCGCTACTCAGCCATTGCGCCTCGCCATTGGGGCCCATGAGGAGGCGATTCAGTTTTACGTGGCGGCTGACTTGCATTTTCCCTTGGTCCTGGGGATGGCCTGGCTTCGAGCTCACGACCCTCAGGTGGCATGGTCGCGAAACGCCATCTCGTTCCCGAGCCTGCAGTGTGTTGATCACCACCGTCACACCTGTGCCGGCCAGGACGTCTCCACCCCAGCCGTCTCCTTGCCTCCTGAGCTGACGTCCTTCGCCGATGTGTTCAGCGAAAAGGAGGCGGACCGCTTACCCCCGCACCGACCCTACGACT
>NW_015388909.1:114273-117820 GCF_001527695.2 Protobothrops mucrosquamatus
TTTGCATACTGCACAGTCCAAATATGTTTTGCATCCCTTCAAATTTAGCCCTTCTGCAAACTCTTGCATTTGCTGCAAAACTTTAAAGCTTGCATGGCCAAGTCTTCTATGTAGAAGATGAACGCATGAATCATGCTCTGCAACATTCTTAAATATATGGGAACATTGAACCTTTTGTCCCTGCAATACATATAGATTACCTTCCTTTATGCCTTCTGCACAAATATTCCCATTCCTTTTGATGAGACACTTCCCATTTACAAAAATGATTTCAAAACCTTGTTTGTCTAAATTAGACACACTTAACAAATTATGTTCCATCTCAGGTACACAAAGCACATTGGTAAACTTTGATTCCAAATATGGAATTTTTACATCGCCTCTTCCGATGACTTTTGCTTTCTGGCCATTTGCCAAAGCCACAGTTTCTTGTGCTACTGGAACAAACCTGCAAAATAATTCAGAGTCATTAACAATTGTTTGACTTGCCCCACTATCTATTAGCCACTTGTCTCTGTTGTTGCTATTGCAAACTTTTGCAACACCAAAATTTTGTCAAGTCTGCTAACATTGGATGTTCTTGCTTGCCATATGTGAAGAAGTAAACATATCTTATTCAGCCTACATATCGCTTCAAGAGTTAAAGCAGACAATGTTAACCCAGTGAGTGGGAAAGTATGCCAGCTAATCATAACAATATCTTTGCATAGCACAGCCAAGGTCAGCGTAACAGGAGAAAATAGGGAGGGAGCGATTCACACTTCAAATTAATTGGAGCATATGATTGATGACTGTGAAAGGAGGGAGGGAGTTGTGTGTTGTCACGAGTGCTTGGGTGGTGGGGGTTTCAGTTTTTGGCTTTCTATTGTTTGTGCCGAAACTATGTAGCCAATTAAAGGATTCTTTAAGGTAATCAAGCCTCAAAGTTCTTTGTAAAGCTGCTTCTTTTCGGAACCATGTCATTAAGCCAAAAACTCAAAACTTTTAAAACCATTTAGGGGTCCCTTACCCCAGTCACTATCCCTAAAATAACGGGGATAGTTTGACAAAGATAAGGGGAAGATCTCACCATGGAAAGAGAGGGAAGGCCTGAGGCCAGCACCCCTCCAGCCGCAACCTCCCCAGGAGGGGGAGCGACAGCAGCAGCAGCTTCCCCAGAGAAGGGAGCGGCAGCTAGCCAGCCGGTGGAAAAGAAATCCTTGCAAACTCCCCAGCTGGGAGCGAGGCCAAAACTATCAGGAGAGCTGATTTGGTCGTCAGACTGGGATAAGCCGAGCGAAGGCTCTGGAGGATTCCACACAGCCTTGCCAGCAGCAGATGAGCGTGAGTCACAGCAAAGGGATTCCTACATATTGCCTTCCCCCTCCCAATGGAGAGCTGCCCGGCCATCTGTCACTGAAGACTCGGGTGAGTGGAAATACCCACCTGCAGTTCGCAGTGGTTCGTTAGACTACTTGGCAGAGAGATTTGAAGAGTTAGAAGTGTGGAGCGAAGACCAGCTCCCGTTGCGAGAGGCCCCCAGCCCCACCCTTGCAGAGCAAATAGTTTTTCAACCCCTGGGGTCCCCTGCCAAGGCCTCCAGCCCCACAGAGAGAGAAAACCCCAGTCTGGGCCCCCTACAGCGAGGTGAAACCAAGCAACCCCCACAGAGGAGCGATCACCTATCTCTGAGCCTACATCAATTAATAGAGGCCTTACAACAGCTTGAGGTAGTGCAAAAGCCAGAAGAGCTACAGCCGGTGATCTTACAGATTAGGGATGCCCAGCAACAACCCCCACTTGCTCAAAAGCCATTGAGGGGCCTACAGCAGCAGGGGGCATCACCAGCCCCCGCTGGACAATAGCAGAGAATCCAGCAACTGTTGGATCAGCAGGCAGGATGGGGCCAACAGCAACTGGGGGCACCATGTGAACAGCAGAGAATCCAGCTGTCATGTGTCTGATTAACGAAACACTTAAAAGGACTTTCAGGCATTTTTACTTTTAAAAGCATTTATTAAGGTTACAATACGTCAGTACAGCATGGTGGAAATGCTTAGGACTGGCTTCTTTTCCGCTATGCATGTAATTCTAAGCATTTCCCTCCCACCCTTTTTTGGGGTCATGGTTCACATCTTCCAATCAACTTGGAAGATGTGATTTACTTCCGGTTTCTTTTCCCCTTCTGCCTGGTTTAACTATAAAAATGCCAGACAGCTCTGCATATTGTCATAGCAAGAATATACAGTATTTGCAGCGTTGACATCCAGCCCCCCTTACAAAAAGGACAGATCGTATAAAGCAAACCAAAGCATATGTTAAGGGTTATCTTTCGGTTTGTTGGGGTGTTTCACATGAAACCTTTTGACCAATCTATTAGCCTTTACTTCACTGGATTTCACCCAGGTGGCTTCGGATAACGGGTATCCCTTCCATTGTACTAGATACTGCAATTTCCCTCTAAAAATTCTAGAGTCAAGAATACGCTTTACTTNATACCTCAAATGGCACCTTGCTCCCCTCCAGATAGTGTCGCCAGTTTAATAGTGCCCATCTAATCGCGAAGGCCTCTTTCTCCCAGATTGCCCATCTCCGCTCGCTCTCAGTAAATTTCTTAGAGGTGTAGGCGCAGGGTTGCAGGATCCCATTTTTGTTCTTTTGCAGTAACACAGCTCCAACTGCCACATCGCTGGCATCAGCTAGGATCACAAAGGGTTCTCCTAGGCAGGGGTGCTTTAGGACCGGTTCAGCAGCAAATAGTCTCTTTAAATTTTCAAAAGCTGTTTGACAGCCCATTGTCCATGCTAGTGGTTGGCCCGGTCGTGGCTTCCCTCTTCCTTTGCCTGTTTTGAGTAGTTCTGTGAGGGGTAGGGCAATCTCGGCAAAAGAGGGGATGAATTGACGATAAAAGTTGGCAAAACCCAAAAAGCTCTGGAGCTGTTTGCAAGTCTTTGGGGGCTTCCATTCGATTATAGCTTTCACCTTGGCTGGATCCATTTCAATACCCTCGTTGGAAATTCTATAGCCAAGATAGTCCAATCGGGTTTGATGAAATTCACATTTTGACAGTTTGGCATAAAGCTTGGCATTGTTTCGGGCCCGGCGGCGTTCGTGGCCCCTTGGCGACTTTTCGGCTTTGGGGCTCTTTTGGTGGCCCCGGGACCTTAACGGCCTTTCCATTGGCCTCGGCCAGGTGTCGACTAGGTGCCTGGTTACTGGACCTGGCCCGCCCTGGCCTAGAGGACCGGGCTCCGGAGGACTTAAAGACTATCTCCTGAGGTCAGACATTGTGCTCCCTGGCTGCGGTCAAAAGATCTAAGATCCACCGAACAATTAATCTCCCCTCTGCACCATGGACTCCCCACCTCGGACCTATGCATTCCAGGACGGTCCTGTTGGCTCTGCGCGACTCACCCCTCGCGCAGGCCTGGCCCACTAACATTTCCAGGGCCTACCTCGATGACGGGGTGTGGAACCCCGAGAGGTGGCATGCAGGGATTATCGATAAAAAACTGTTTAAATTGACCAAATTGAAAAGGTTTTTAGAGGGGTGTTTTAATAAATTTTT
>NW_015388909.1:121996-123755 GCF_001527695.2 Protobothrops mucrosquamatus
GCAGCGGGTGCATCCAGTGTCAATTAGCACATTTAAGTCCATTTGTGCCCCAGACTTAGGGATTATAAGCTTGGCGGCCAGTGAAAAAGACGGGATTTGTTGACTCACCATCGGATCGTTCTCTCCTTCATCGTCGCTGTCAAAGGAGGGTAGATCAGGGGCGGGTCCAACCGGAGTCCCAGTGTCCTCCTGTGTGAGCTGGTTGGATTTTTCTCTCGTTATCCGCTGAGCAGGCTTCTTTCGCATTGCTGGTTCTGGTCTGCTCTGCCGTCGGGGGTAGGGGATTGGACAGGTGGCTGCTTGATGTCCTTCTTGTCCACACCGGAAACACTTGAAGGAAGGGCGTGTTGGTGGCCTGGGTCTTTCAGCCATTGTCGTAGTTGAGGGCTTTCGTGGGGGTGATTGCTTGTCCGGGTAACTCTGGTTGCTGCTCGGGTTCATATGGGGGAGGCTTCTTATAGTGAGAGAGCTTAATGTCTAGCTTCACTGCTGTCTGGTACCACTCCTGTAGCTGATCGGGTACTTCTCGATAGATGCAAGCCTGAGAGAGGTGATCGTCCAATCCCTCAACAAAGTATTGAACCAGGGATTGTTCGGACCACCCCTCTGTTCGGCCTGCTAACTTGCGGAACTCTCGTACGTACTCCAGGGCAGGTCTCCCGGCTTGTCTTATTTTTTGAATTTGTCTTGCTGCTTTGAGGCCTATGGATGGGTCCTCAAATCATTCTTTCAGACCTAAGAGGAAAAGGTGGGGATCTTCCAATTCGGGGGCTTGTTCACTATATAAATTATTCAGCCATTCAGCTGCTTCTCCCTCTAGGTTGGATGCAAATACGTCGACCATGGCACCTGGGTCCGGATAGTGGTAGGCCCAGCGGTTCAAGTGAGAGCACCCTTGGTTGAGAAAAAAAATCAGCTTCTCTGGGTCTCCATCGAAGGTTGCATTGAAGGGTGGTGCAAAAACAGGTTGTTGCGGTCCCCACTGGGGTTGTTGCTGCTGGCCCCACCCCGGTTGTTGGTCCCATGGCTGCTGGGCTCCCTGGTGTTGATGTGGTGCCCCCAGTTGCAGTTGGCCCCTTCCTGCCTGCCAATCCCATGGTTGGTGGGCTCTCTGCTGTTGGACTGCAGGGGGTGGTGATGCCCTCTGCTATTGTAGGCCCCTCAATGATTGCTGGATATGCTGGGCCTCCCCCATCTGCAAGCTGACCAGCTGCAGTTCTCCTGGCTGTTGCATCACCTCAAGCTGCCGTAAAGCTTGTATTAGCTGTGGTAAGCTCAGCTGCTGCTGATTACTCCTCTGTGGGGGTAGCTTGGTTTCACCTTGCTGTAGGGGGCCCAGGCTGGGGTTATCTCTCTCTGTAGGGCTGGAAGCTTTGGCAGGGGACCCCAGGGTTGAAAAACGGTTTGTTGACTTCCGGTGGTGACAGGCTGCATCGCATGGCGGCTTTTGTTAGCCGCCCGTCTGGGAGCGCGTCAAAGCCTGAAGAGACAGCGTTCGTTAGCTGTCTCTCGGCTCGGAACCTCGTCCCTCGGGCAAAGAGGGGGGGGTGAGTAAGTCCAGATAGGGCTCGAGCTTCCTCTCACCCCGGTTTTGTTATAATCGGGGTTGAGAGATGCTAGCTCGCCCGGAGTCTGGACGGTCTCCGCGCCCCATGACGCCTTTGCTCCTATTCCTTTGGAGCGAAGCCAGATGCAGCTCCCACCTCTGCTGTTGGAAGGTATTTGGACTTAAATTTTAAGCAGACGGAACTAAACAGGA
>NW_015388909.1:125553-147632 GCF_001527695.2 Protobothrops mucrosquamatus
GTGGTAAGAAAAGGAGGAGAGGTTGTGGGTTTAGGGGGAGGAAGGAGAGGTAAAGTGGATGAGGGTGGAGGCAAGGCGGGGACTGCCGAGTGTATCCGAAAATGTTTTGAGTATTTTTATTGTTTGTTGGTGTATATAGAGGCATCATTTGTATTTGTTGTTTTAATTGAAAAATTAATAAAAATTTCTATTAAAAAAAGAAAGAAAAACGGTTTGTTCTGCAAAGGTGGGGCTGGGGGCCTCTCTCCACAGGAGCTGTTCTTCGCTTCGCACTTCTAACTCTTTACATCTCTTTGCCAGGTAGTCTAATGACCCACTGAGAACTGCAGGTGGGTATTTCCACTCACCCGAGTTTTCAGTGACAGACGGCTGGTGGGGGGGGGGGAAGGCAATATGTAAGAATTCCTTAGTTGTGACTCACGTTCATTTATTGGCAATGCTGTGTGGCTTTCTCCAGATTCTTCGCTTGGCCTTATCAGCTTTTCTGATTGTTTTGGCCTCGCTCCCAGCTGGGAAATCTGCCAGATTCCTCTCTCGCCCGGCTTGCCGGCTGTCGCTTCCCCCCCCCCGGGGAAACTGCAGCAGCCAAGAGGCTGTCCTCAGACAATTTTTTTTTCTTCATTTTCAGATCTTCGTTGAATCTTTTCCAGAACCTCTCAAGATTAGAGGGAGTGGATGTGGTTCGGGACCCCAGATCGTTGTAAAAGGAGTTGGGTCCTAAGCATGATGTCATGTGTCTGATTAACGAAACACTTAAAAGGACTTTCAGGCATTTTTACTCCTAAGAGCATTTATTAAGGTTACAATACGTCAGTACAGCATGGTGGAAATGCTTAGGACTGGCTTCTTTTCCGCTATGCATGTAATTCTAAGCATTTCCCTCCCACCCTTTTTTGGGGTCATGGTTCACATCTTCCAATCAACTTGGAAGATGTGATTTACTTCCGGTTTCTTTTCCCCTTCTGCCTGGTTTAACTATAAAAATGCCAGACAGCTCTGCATATTGTCAAAGCAAGAATATACAGTATTTGCAGCATTGACACCAGCAACCGTTGGATCAGCAGGCAGGATGGGGCCAACAGCAACTGGGGGCACCACGTCAACAGCAGAGAATCCAGCAACCATTGGATCAGCAGGCAGGATGGGGCCAACAGCAACTGGGGGCACCACGTCAACAGCAGAGAGCCCACCAACCGTTGGATCAGCAGGCAGGATGGGGCCAACCGCAACTGGGGGCACCACGTCAACAGTATAGAGCCCAACAACTGTTGGATCAGCAGCAACTGGGAGTACCACGTCAGCAGCAGAGAGCCCAGCAGCCATGGGACCAAAACCCGGGGTGGGGCCAGCAGCAACAACCCCAGTGGGGGCCGCAACAGCCTGTGGTTGCACCACCCTTCAAAGCAACCTTCGATGGGGATCCAGAGAAACTGATTTTTTTTCTCAACCAAGGGCGCTCTCACTTGAACCGCTGGGCCTGCCACTATCCGGCCCCAGGTACCATGGTCAACGTTATTGCATCCAACCTAGAGGGAGAAGCAGCTGAATGGCTGAATAATTTATATAGTGAGGAAGCCCCCGAACTGGGGAATCCCCACCTCTTTCTCTTGGGTCTGAAAGAATGATTTGAGGACCCATCCATGGGCCTCAAAGCAGCAAGACAAATTCACAAAATAAAACAAGCCGGGAGGCCTGCCCTAGAGTACGTGCGAGAGTTCTGCAAGTTAGCAGGCCGAACAGAGGGGTGGTCCGAACAATCCCTAGTTCAATACTTTGTTGAGGGATTAGACGATCATCTCTCTCAGGCTTGCATTTACTGAGAAGTACCCGATCGGCTACAGGAGTGGTACCAAACAGCGGTGAAGCTGGACGTCAAGCTCTCTCGTTACAAGAAGCCTCCCTCTCCTGAAATGGAACTGAGACCAGAACGACCCAGACGACAACCAACACCCTAGAGACTCCCAACAACTGCGTCTACCGAAAGACCCAAACTACCCATAGGGCCGCCGCTCTCATGCTTCCGATGTGGACAACAGGGACATCGAGCGGCGAACTGCCCAGTTCCCTACCCCCAACAACAGGGCAGACCGAGACCCACAGCGAAAAAGAAATCTGATCAACAACCACCGAGAGGGAAATCCCATCGAATCAACCAAGAACTAGCTGTCCAAGTCACATCCCCTGCACAGGAGGACGCCGGGACTAAGGCTGGATCCCTCCCAGCTCTACCCTCTCTCGACAGTGAGGACGAAGGGGAGAATGACCGAATAGTGAGTCAACAAATCCCGCCTTTTTCGCTAGCTGCCAAACTTATAATCCCTAAATCTGGGGTACAAATGAACTTAAATGTGCTAATAGATTCTGGATGCACCCGATGTATTATTAGCTTAGCCTTTGCCATGAAATTGGGCATTTGAGCAAAATCACTCTCTGAACCCATGAGTTTTGAGCAAGCCGATGGGTCTCTTATGGGAGGGGCTCTTGTCACTCAAGTAACTGAGCCCTTAGTTCTAGAAATAGGTGCACACTGGGAGTTTATTCGCTTCCTGGTGGCTCCAAAAATGTCTGAGGCGGTGATCCTAGGGTTAGCCTGGTTAGACAAATGGAAACCATTCATCTGGTGGGAGAAAGGAATGAGAACCGTGAGACTGCCTATAGGGCCTGACCCCCCCCCTTGAGTCAACGGATGTTGCAGGGCACCTTAGACCACCCAACGAACGAGCTCACGTGGCCACTTCACCGCCTCCGGGCGAACCAGTCATCCCCAATGAATACTGGGACCTGGCGGAGGTTTTTAGTGAAAAAGAATGTGATGCCCTACCTCCTCACAGGCCCAATGACTGCTCCATTGAACTGGTACCAGGAGCCAAACTCCCACGACCGAGAATGTATGCTATGTCTCCCCTTGAAATGGAGGAGATGCAGCGATACGTGAACAAAAATCTAGCGAGGGGGTTTATTGAACGGGCCAAATCCACCATGGGAGCCCCTGTGTTATTTAAAGAGAAAAAAGATGGGTCTCTTCGTCTCTGCATGGACTATAAGGGTCTCAACGCTGTGAGTGTGGAAAACAAATACCCACTCCCCCTCTTAAAGAACTTATTAACCCATCTGGCTAAAGGGAGTGTCTTCACTAAATTAGAACTGAGAGAGGCATACTACCGGGTGAGAATAAAGGAGGGAGACGAGTGGAAAACTGCCTTCAACTGTCCAATGGGGAGCTATCAGTTCAAAGTCATGCCATTTGGACTACAGGGCCCCCAGCTGTATTTATGCAGTTGATCAATGAAGTACTACATGATCACTTGTACAAAGGGGTTTTGGTGTATCTTGATGATATCCTGATATATAGCACGAACATGACTGATCACATAAACCTGGTAAGGGAAGTGTTAAAGAAACTGTTGAATGCCAAGCTTTATGCCAAACTGTCAAAATGTGAATTTCACCAAACCCGATTGGACTATCTTGGATACAGAATTTCCAACGAGGGTATTGAAATGGACCCAGCCAAGGTGAAAACCATAATCGAATGGCAGCCCCCAAAGACTCGCAAACAGCTCCAGAGCTTTCTGGGATTTGCCAACTTTTATAGTCAATTTATCCCTTCTTTTGCCGAGATTGCCCTACCCCTTACCGAACTACTCAAAACAGGCAAAGGAGGAGGAAAGCCACGGCCGGGCCAACCACTAGCATGGACAATGGGTTGTCAAACAGCTTTTGAGAACCTAAAAAGACTATTTGCTGCTGAACCGGTCCTAAAGCACCCCGACCAAGGAGAACCCTTTGTGATTCAGGCCGACGCAGCGATGTGGCAGTTGGAGCTGTGTTACTGCAAAAGAACAAAAATGGGATCCTGCAACCTTGCACCTACACCTCTAAGAAATTTACTGAGAGCAAGCGGAGATAGGCAATCTGGGAGAAAGAGGCCTTCGCGATTAGATGGGCATTATTAAACTGGCGACACTATCTAGAAGGGAGCAAAGTGCCATTTGAGGTATGGACAGATCACAAAAATCTAGAAGCACTGAAAACTCCCCGCAAATTGTCCCCAAAACAAGTGCGGTGGGCACAGTACTTTAACCACTTCGACTTCACTCTAAAGTACATACCCGGAGGAAAGAACTTCCTAGCTGATGCGCTATCCCGGCTACCCCAATACAAGAGCGAACGGGAAGAGGTCAATGAGGCAATTATCCCCAATCCGCAAGCTGCCACTCAACTTACACCTCGCAGAGCCCCTAATCCTGATGACCCTGGAGTAAAGAAAATAAAACAAGAACTCCTCACCGATCAATGTTTCAAAGATAATGAGACCTCCCTAACGTGCAGGGATCGTTTGGCTTACATGGGGGGAAAACTATATTTGCCAGAAGCCCTCCGTCTTAATGCTCTCAAACACAGCCATGATGTAAAACAGGCTGGACACTTCGGATATTTAAAAACCCTACACCTCACCCGCCGACAATTCTGGTGGCCGGGACTGAAAAAGGATGTGGAAAACTATGTAAAAAGTTGTACTGTATGCGCCACAATGAAAAGAATCCCAGGGAAAACCCCTGGACTACTACAACCCGTGGCAAACCCTTCTCAACCATGGGAAGAAATAGCTATGGACTTTATAGTAGACCTACCTGAAAGTAGTGAACACACTGTCATCTGGACTGTAATAGACCTATTCTCGAAGCAGTCTCATTTCATCGCCTGCAAAGGACTCCCATCTGCCCAACGACTGGCCAAATTGTTCCTGAAACATATCTACCGACTGCACGGTGCCCCTAAGCGGATAATTTCGGACAGGGGGGTGCAGTTCACAGCGAAGTTTTGGAGGACCTTCCTTACGTTAATTGGATCATCTCAAGGTTTATCATCTGCTTTTCACCCGGCCACCAATGGGGCTGCAGAAGCCGCTAACAAAATGGTGGAACAATATCTTAGGTGCTACGTTTCTTACCAACAGACGAACTGGACTGATCTTCCATTTGCAGAAGTAGCATACAATAATTCCGTGCACAGCAGCACCGGTTACACGCCTTTCAGAGTGGCCACAGGAAAAGAGTTCAACCCAATACCTGAATATCCTCAGATGCCCTCCGCTTCCCAAACACTTGACTAATGGGTGAGGGGGTGGGTAAAAGTTTGGAGAAATACAAAGACTGCTCTAAAAAAGACTTTTGAAACTTATAAAAAGCAAGCTGATAGAAAGAGAGCTCCCCAAAGAACATTCCAAGTTGGGGGAAAAGTTTATTTGTCAACCAAATATCTACGCCTCAAGTTGCCCAGCAAGAAATTGGGGCCAAAGTTCTTGGGGCCTTTCCCCATAGTAAGAATCATCAACCCAGTCACAGTAAAGCTAAAACTCCCTAAACTCTTAGGGAAAATTCACCCAGTTTTTCATTGTAGCTTGTTGAAACCATATCAGGGCTCCATGTTAAGACCTCCTCCAAAAAAGGCACCTGGGCCCCTCGTGGTTGCGAGACAGACCCACTATGAAGTAAAGCGCATTCTTGATTCTAGAATTTTTAGAGGGAAATTGCAATACCTAGTACAATGGAAGGGATACCCGTTATCTGAAGCCACCTGGGTGAAATCCAGTGAAGTGAAAGCTGACCGATTGGTCAAAAGGTTTCATATGAAAAACCCCAACAAACCGACAGATAACTCTTAACCTATGCTTTTATTTACTTTACAGGATCTGTCCTTCATCTAAGGGGGGCCGGATGTCAAGTCTGCTAACATTGGATGTTCTTGCTTGCCATATGTGAAGAAGCAAACATATCTTATTCAGCGTACATATCACTTCAAGAGTTAAAGCAGACAATGTTAACCCAGTGAGTGGGAAAGTATGCCAGCTAATCATAACAATATCTTTGCATAGCACAGCCAAGGTCAGCATAACAGGAGAAAATAGGGAGGGAGCGATTCACACTTCAAATTAATTGGAGCATATGATTGATGACTGTGAAAGGAGGGAGGGAGTTGTGTGTTGTCACGAGTGCTTGGGTGGTGGGGGTTTCAGTTTTTGGCTTTCTATTGTTTGTGCCGAAACTATGTAGCCAATTAAAGGATTCTTTAAGGTAATCAAGCCTCAAAGTTCTTTGTAAAGCTGCTTCTTTTCGGAACCATGTCAAATGTTCCTTTTGCAAATCAGTCTTCTTTGCATGCACAAATGTCTTTTGCTGCAATTTGTTCCTCTGCAAACAGTTCCTTTTCAGATGTGTGCTCGCTCCACAAATGTAGCAATTCTTTACTTGCAAAACTCTCTGCTTGCAAAATCTCTCTTTTGTTGCAACTTGGTCCCATCTGCTCCTTGTTTCTACTCCGGAGACTTGCAGTCTGGACCCCCTCATCAGGAATTTCTCTTCCTCGTGGCTACTCCTGAAATTGTGCTTTTCTTGTTCATTAAGCAAACATGCCTTTAAAGCCTCAAAATTTATGTCTTGTTCTTCTTTACACTCAAATATGGCAGAAACTGTGTCCCAGGTTTTATCTAAACTGTTCAACACCAATAAAACCTTCTGTGACTCAGGGAATTTAATCCCACGTTGTTCTAAGTCCAAAAATAAACTTTGCATTTTATTTAAATGCTGTTCCACAGATTCACCTGGTTGCAAACAAGCCCTGTAAAGTTTTCTTGACAATTGCACTATATTGCATGCAGAAACATTCACGTGCACAGCTCTCAATTTCAGCCAAATTTCCTTTGCAGTCTTTAAATTTGCAACATTTAGAAACTGTTCATCATCTAAATTTAAGATGAGATAAGCCATTGCTTGATCATGGCTTTTCTGATCAGCAGCTGCAAACACTTGTGGGGGATTTTCTACGATATACCACAGCTCTTTTGCTTTCAGCAAACATTCCATCTTAGCAGCCCATATAATGTAATTCTTTTGGCCTAAATGAGGCACAGAACTTTCCTTAAATTCCATTGCAGCCATTCTGCTAATTCTGCCTTGTTCTTATACTTTCTAAACACAGGCAATTTCTTCCAGCTTTAAATTACAATGCAGTCCTTAGTAAGCTCTGGGCCCATAACCTGTTAGAGAATTTTAATTTCTCTGTTGGTAAAAATAAATCAGAAGCTCTCACAGTTGACTGCAGTTAGCTGATTCAAATAAACTCTTTATATTCATATCAAAATATTTACAATACCATACATTCTTCTTTACAGCAACATAGCACAATGAAGACTTCTTACAGCAGAGACAGACCTGAGACTGAAACTGAAACAAACAAAATCCAGCTCCAACTCAATACCCTTTTGCACAGACTCAGTAGCACTTTCTTCACATTGGCTGACTGAGTTACCACATGACTCTTCCTGCTCATGAATATTCCAACAAAGACTCAATCAGGAGAGGTACCGGGCCCCTGGGGCAACACCAAGTAGGGTTCTGTGCCAGCCGAAGGAGCGTTCTCCACACTGGTGCCCATCGCCCCCTTAAGCTGAAGCTTCGACTCCAAGTCAAGCTTCAGGAAGTTCCATGTAAGATGGAACTAGACACAGGCTCAGCCATGTCCATCATCTCTATAGGAACATTTAGGAACATATGCAGCCGCAGCAATAGATGGGCCAAACTTCGGCCATCTAATTTAATGCTCACCGACTTCCAAAACTCCAGAGTGGCAGTCAAGGGCGAAGCCACACTTCTAGTGAATTTCAAGGGGTTTGCAGGCCCACTTGATGTTGTTGTGGTAGAAGGCCAACGCACGTGTTGTAATCAGTGACCAGTCATTGCAGGGTGCAAATATGGCTGACTGCCTTCGCAGTGTTTATTCCTTTTATACAGGTATTCCAAATAGCATAAAGTAACATGTCATCAGCATAGCAACAGCATTTCTATTGGTGAAACCCCTTGCCATTCCTTAAGAATATACCAGCTAGGAGGCCCCAGACAGGGAGTAGTTTTCTACCACATCCTGTTGATGTAACCTAGCTGATATCAGGTAGGTGAGGTCATTGTATCAGCCTGGGGTAGTTTCCCACATTGCCATGGTGATGTGAATGGATGAGATCATGTAGAGAGATCATGCAGGCTTTGGAGGGGCAGTTTGCTGCTCACGACCTCTACCTGGCCCCTATCTCTACATCTCACTCTTTTTTGTTTTGTTAGATGAAACATCGTTGTAAGAGGGGTTAGTAAAAGGATCATAATCAGGAGAAGAGCATCCTTGCAGTTGTGTATACAGGGCAAAAACTTGACCCTGAGGGAATGTGGGAGAGGATTTGGGGCTAAAAGCTCTGATACATATATTGCAAAAGGAAGGAATACACTGAACAAAACAGCACCCACCAATAAAAATAGCACAATTTATGACCGAATAACGTAGGATATTTCCCAGTAATCCTGTGGGCAACCAAGCCCAAAGGCTTTCCCACCATGATCCTAAAGTATCAATTTTCAAATCAGAGGCCAAATTGTGTAAAATATTAATCTGGTGCTGGATGGTTCGTGAATTATCTGAAATATTGAAACAACACATTCCCTCAAAACTTTCACAACCCAAATGCTGACGCAGAAGCAAATAATCGATAGCAGCGCGATTTTGCAAAATAGCTTTTCTCAAATCTTGCAGCTCATGGTTGATTGCTGAGATAGCTGAAGAAGTAGCATTAATTGTTTTTGCTAAATTACACGCAATAGCGTTGATGTTGAGGTGAGCATGAACAGCAAGTCCTGGCACACCCACTAGAGACATAGACAGTGCCACATATTCTGCTTTATTAAGTAAGGCTGTCTCAGAGTCACAAGTGCTGTTTAGCGTGACCCCACGTCGAGAACAGTTCGAGTGAACTTGTTGTTTGGAAAGCAAAACAGGAATCAGCCGGCTGAGGCAACACTGTGCTTCACTAATATTAGGAGGAATATAATTAAATGTTTCTTGACCACATGTAAAAAATCCATCCTTGCGGTAGCCAAATATGTCCAAAATGAAAGGAAGTCTCTTCAAAAGCTGTGCAGTTTAAAACAGGTGAGCTAATGCGACGACATTGAGGGTTTTTTACTTGAAGAAGTACAATTAACTATTTTTGCACATGTTATATTTGCAGGGATAGCTACCACTGGGGTGTGCAAAGCAATAGCGTCAGGGGGTGGATAATAGGCAGTGACCCCCCCATCTAGATGTAGCCTTATAGTTAAAGTTCCCATTTAATAAAATTCTGCTCAAGCCAGTGAAGTTTTGAATTACTGCAGAAGGGGTGCAAAAAGGGACTAAACATGTAGAAAGCAAATTTTCCATGTAATATACTTCAGATAAGCAAAAGACATCATTTTGTGTGATGTTAGCCAGCTGCACCCATAGATTTTGCTTCATTCATTGCTCGAATGATTGTTTGGGTGGGATGACAGCTGCTGTTGCCAAAGGGCAGATGTTAACGATCAGACACAAACAAATGATGGCTAAGGAATTTGCAGTTAAAACAGCAAAAATGGCAGCGCACAGGTTCTCGGGAGTTTGCTCTACTTGCTGCTCCTGCAGCACTGTCTGCGCTTTGGTGGTCACGTTCTTCACATCTCCCCACGTCACTGGCTGACTGGCATGCCGGGATCGGATTGGTTGCTGTGCCATCTGTAGAGTCACCCTTGCCATTTCTGGGACCGGGTCCAGGAACTGGTGCCACGACATCCCTGGCTGGGTGAACGTAATGTGCTGGAATCCACAAAGATCCTGTAGGAGTAAGCACAGCAGCATAGCCTCACCCCCAAGTGATCAGAGGGACCGGTCCCAACCATGCTTTGGTAGGGCCCGATAATATACCAGAGGCGGAGGCAAGCTTGTTTTCTGTTGAAAATGTCTCTGATAAGCGGTCGAATTTTGAATGGAAACATTCAATTGGTGTAATGTAAATAATACTTTTTTAACCTGTTGTGTTACCCATGACAAATTGGGTACCCTAGATCCGTCCTTTTTTATTTGCTTGTGTGGAAGCAGTCCTTAAAGGACCGATTAGCACGTTCCACGATGGCTTGACCCGTGGAATTATAGGGAAGGCCATGAGTAAGAACAATATTCCAGGTTGTGCAAAATTGCAAAAAGGCCACTGAAGAATAGGCTGGCCCATTATCAGTTTGTAAGGAAGAGGGCTTACCCAAGGCTGTAATGGCAAAAAAAAAAAAGAGAAATAACATGTGCAGCTGTGTCTCCTCGTTGAGGCTTGGCCCAAATTGCTCCTGAATAGGTATCAATAGATAAATGAATATATTTCCAGGGAGCCAAAAAGGGAACATGGGTAACATCCATTTGCCATAGTTGATTAGAGGCAAAACCACAGGGATTAGGAAGACATAAAAAAATAGGCCCAGGAAGGGAGGAGTGACTGCATATATGAGAAATAAAATATAAATGCTTTCGGTCTTGTAGCAGCTGCTGTAAAGGGAAAAACAAAGTCATAAGATTGGGGTCAATCATGGGTGTGATGTAAGTACCTGGAAGATTAAAAATAAGTTGGCACACATAATGAGAGTCAGAGATTAAGTTAAAAGGCTGTTGAGAAAAGGTGTGGAAAGCTAAAATAGTAGCAGATAATTTTGAGCGTTGTGATGAAGATTGTATTGCAGTGTAGAACACTTTCCAGGTATCATCATGAGGATCCTTGTAAGCAATTTCTCCTCTCGTTCACCCTCCATCGGAAAAAACAGTAGGAGCTTGTGGCAAGGGAGAAGGAGAAAGCAGTGGGCGGACAGGAAAGGAAGAAGTCATTAAACAAGCAAGTCGAGGATCTTTAGGCAGATGATATGAAATAGAGTCTATATAGTCAGTTAAAGCACACTGAGGAGATAAGTTATTCTGAAAACAAAATTGAAAATCAGATTTTGGGATAGGAAGAACAATATTAATTATATCAGTCCCATTCCGACGGCAAGCTCGTGTGCGTCCTAAGGTTATTATTTCAGCAACCACCTGGATAAAAAATAAAACATTTTGGGATGGGGTGTGGGGTAAGTACAGCCATTCAATACAATATACTTTTTGTGCTTCTATCACAGCTAATACCTCTATAGGTAGCTTACTAGTAGGAAATATCAAAAGTGTTACTGGCAATTTTATGTGGAATTCTGTCCACAAATTGAGTACTCAAGATGTCATTAATTTGTTCCACTGTGGTAAGTGCTGCAGGTGGAACTACAATGAGATCTCCAGGTTGTTTTCCTTTGGTCAATAAGTCAAATAATGGACTGAGCAAATTTGTAGGCAAAGAAAAATATGGGCAAACCCAATTAAGGGTGCCTAACAATTGCTGTAAATTGACCAATGAAATAATTTTGGGTAGGCTCAAACGAGGAAAAGCTGGGGCAGAATAAGATTGCAACATTTTATGCCCTAAATAAAGATAGGGAGAATACAACTGTATTTTTTCTGGGGCAATTTGCAATCCATAAAGACCTAAATCATTTTGTATTTCTGAAAGCCAATTAGATTGTATCTTTGGTGCTCCAATTAAAATATCATCCATATAATGATATACCAAAGCCATTGGATGACGTTTGTGAAAAGGAACCAATGCTGCAGCGACATAAAGCTGACATAATGTGGGACTGTTTAGCATTCCTTGTGGTAAAACTTTCCAGTGACAACGTTTATTAGGTTCTGAATGATTCACTGCAGGCACAGTAAATGCAAACTTTTCCTGATCGGGGGGCATAGAGGAATGGAGAAATAACAATCCTTTAAGTCAATTACCATTACTTCATGATCTTAAGGAATCAAATTAGGGTTAGGCGTTCCACACTGCAAAGGGCCCATAGGTTGAATACAGGCATTAACAGCTCTAAGGTCGTGAAGGAAGCGCCATCTACCACTTTTCTTTTTTATGACAAAAACAGGGGTGTTCCAATTTAATCAAATTCCATTCAGATGAAAACAAATTTCCAGTAAATAGGTTAAACATTTATAAATCTAAGCAAAACAATTCAGAGTCATTTCTTTTGGTTGATGGATATATAGGTCTAACTAAACAATTTAAACTCAACAATTTTCCCCCCAAAAAATATTGTCCAATAATTACTGTCTCCTCTTTCGAGTAAAAATTTGCAAGCTGAAACTGCAAGAGTGAGCATCAAATTTCACATCCACTCCACCCTTTTCAAATCGCAATTCTAAGCAAAGAAAAAAAAAGTTAAAACGAACAGCCTCCCCCCCTCTTCTTTCTGTCTCTCTCACTCTTAAAGCAACACAGCCAGCGGAGAAATGAAAGAGACAGGGAAAAAAAAGAAAAAGAAAGTTTACAAAAATTTCACCACTAAAAATTAGTTTTCTCTCCTTCATATGCATTTTCCATAAATTCTCTCACACATCCTCCATGGAACTCTTCTCATGCAAACACTTACTATTACTTTTCAATTTACTTTTACAACAATAAAATCTGCAGTTTACTATTTCTTTCACAGCCTGGGAGAGAGTGGGTGGGGGGTGGGGTTTGAGGGCTAACACACACTTAGGTATCAAGAAATTAACTCATTCACTTCCATTCTAACTGCTTGCATAAACAATTCCACATACAAATATTTCATTTCATACTTTCTCCTTATTTTTTAATAAGGCCTTTTTGTATGTTGTTATCAGAGAGGGTTTTGACCCTCTTCCAAGTCTTGGAAATAACACAGAACAACACAGACAAACATATATACACAAATACTATTAAAACAACATTTATTTAGACATATGGCTTGTCCTGCAAGAAGCGAGAAAAATCATGAGGCGATTGCAGCCAAACGTGGTTTTTATAGGGCCCTTTAACCATCTCCTATTTTTCTCACCATTCCAAGCCCAAGTATAATGTTCTGGGTGGCCACACACACACACACACACACACACACATACATATATATAAACAAAATACACTGCACATCAACACAAAGCACCACCAGACATTGTCTGACAGGGTTAAACTTAACAGCCACTTGAAATGTCAAAATATTCCAATTGTTCAAAACACATTGCAGAGGAGTACATTTTGAGTTAATTTGTTTCTTTAAATTACTCTGACTATTCCCCTTATTATTTTTTTTCTACTTCAAGATTGTTCCTCTGATATTTTTCTTATGGGGGTGTATGATGGCTGGGAAGAAGCAAAAGAATTAGCCTCTTCAGAAGGAGCTGGAGATCCAATTAAAGATCCCTTAGGAGGGATACGTTTTACTTGGTTGTAATCAGGAGGGGGGCTGGTAGTTAATTGCTGCCCTTCTGAAGCATCTGAGCCATATTTTTCCACTGCTTGACGGCACTGATACCATCGATGTAATATCTTTACTGGAGCCCGAGGTTCAAGATGTAAAGTATGCCCTATCTTTTCCCAATCTCGTAGCCTAAGCGTCCGGCGCTCAGGATTCCAAGGGCAATGTTTCCCTACCTCCTCCACCAGCTTCCTTATGTCTGCCTCAGGCACTGTCACGCCTGACTTATGTAGCAGGAATCTGAGTTCCTGTGCATGTTTCTGCTGGTGCTGAGATAAATTGTGACCCATACTTACCACTGAGGGGTCCCAGAGGACGAAAGTGCACTTAGGGGTCTGTTCCAGATGCTGGTAAGTACGTTGGCAGCAGCTCCATCCCCGGGGTGTGTGTGTCCCAAACGTCCCTGTTCGGGTCACCAGCTGTTGTAATTAGTGACCAGTCATTGCAGGGTGCAAATATGGCTGACTGCCTTCACAGTGTTTATTCCTTTTATACAGGTATTCCAAATAGCATAAAGTAACATGTCATCAGCATAGCAACAGCATTTCTATTGGTGAAACCCCTTGCCAGACAGGGAGCAGTTTTCTACCACATCCTGTTGATGTAACCTAGCTGATATCAGGTAGGTGAGGTCATTGTATCAGCCTGGGGTAGTTTCCCACATTGCCATGGTGATGTGAATGGATGAGATCATGTAGAGAGAAGAGGCATGCAGGCTTTGAAGGGGCAGTTTGCTGCTCACGACCTCTACCTGGCCCCTATCTCTACATGCACAAGCCTCATAGGGCTCGATTGGTTCGACGCATTGGGCATTCAAGTAACCGGCATTCACCGGACACAAGTGGCGGATTTGTCTTCAGTCTGCCAAGAATTCTCAGATGTTTTCAGTTCATGCCTAGGGGAGTACAAGGGTCCTCTGATAGCCTTCAAGCTTGATCCTATGTTAACGCCAATACGGATCAAGCCTCGTCGAGTGCCTTTTGCTTTAAAACAAAAAATCGACGCAGAGCTGGACAAGCTGGTCAGTCAGGGGGTATTGCAGCCTGTAGACAACGGGGAGTGGGAGACCCCCATAGTAACGCCACTAAAGGCCAATGGGGAAGTGCGAATATGCGCTGACTACAAGTGTACCATTAACCGGGCACTTCAGCAGCACGCGTACCCAGTGCCAGTTGTCAGCCATATTTTGGCGTCATTGCAAGGTGGCCTCGTGTTCTCCAAATTAGATTTGGCACAGGCCTACCAACAGCTGCTGGTGGATGAGGCCACAGCAGCCGCCCAAACCATCGTCACCCATCGGGGGGCCTTCAAGGTCAAGCGCCTACAGTTTGGGGTGAGTGTAGCCCCAGGGATTTTCCAGGGAGTAATGGAGCGAATGCTCAAGGGCATTCCAGGGGTCTGCCCATACTTCGATGATGTTCTCATCGCCGGAGAAACTGCAGAGGTTCTGGCTGAACAGCTTAGAGCCGTCCTTCAGCGGTTCCGCACAGTGGGACTCAGATTAAATAAAGAAAAATGCAAGATTGGGGTTGAGTCAACGGAGTTCTTGGGGTTCCGCATCAATGCCGATGGCATCCATCTGGCAGACTCAAAGCTGAAAGCAATTGAGCAGGCCCCAAGCCTGAAGTCCAAGGGAGAGCTTCAGGCCTTTTTGGGCCTTCTTAATTTTTACCATGCCTTCCTTCCAAACAAGGCTGCTGTGGCAGAGCCGTTACACCGGCTCTTGGACAGACAAGCCCAGTGGAAGTGGACCAGCATCCACGAAAGGAGCTTCCAAGCAGTCAAATCACTGCTGTTCTCGAACTCTGTACTCATGCATTTTAACAAAAGGCTGCCAGTCTGTATTGCATGTGATGCATCTCCGTATGAGGTTGGAGCTGTGTTGAGCCATTTGTCAACTTATGGGAAACAGTCTCCCATCGCCTACTATTCTAGGACCCTGTCGTCTGCAGAGCGCAACTACGCGCAAATTGATAAGGAGGCTTTGGCAATCGTGGCTGGAGTTACAAAATTCCACGACTACTTGTACGGTGGCCAGTTCACGGTCTTTACAGACCACAAGCCACTCATAGGGTTGTTCACTACGAACAAACAGACACCCCAGATTCTGTCGCCTCAAATGTTGAGGTGGTCTATTTTTCTGTCAGCCTACAACTACAGGCTGGTTCACAAACCGGGCAAAGAAATGGGCCATGCAGGCGGCCTTAGTAGGTTGCCCCTACCACATGTAGAGCCAGCTCCAGCTCCAGCTGCATGCATCCTGGCTATCCAGGATCTGCCGGAGTCTCCCCTTCACGCTGGGGACATAGCTGCTGAGACGGCAGCTGACAAAATACTGAGTCGTGTATTGAATCGGGTGCACACAGGATGGCTAGACAAATGTCCAGGCCCAGAATTTCAGAGCATTTTCATGAGAAAAGATGAGCTTTCAGCTCATAAAGGGTGCATCCTTTGGGGAAGTAGGATCATAGTTCCCAGCTCGTTAAGACCCAGAGTGCTTGAGTCTTTGCACGAGGGCCATCCGGGAATAGTCCGGATGAAGGCACTCGCGAGGAGCTACCTTTGGTGGCCTGTGCTAGATAAGGCTATCGAGGCCCAAGTACATGGTTGCATCATGTGTCAACAGTCCAGACCGGAGATGATGCAAACCCCTGTCCACCGATGGGAGGACACTCACACACCGTGGTCAAGAATCCACATTGACTTTGCTGGGCCCTTTCAGGGACAGCTGTTTTTAATAGTGGTCGATAGCCATTCAAAATGGTTAGAGGTTGCACCAGTTCCCAATATGACTACTGCCAGGACTATCCAGGAACTGCACAGAATCTTTGCAACACACAGGCTTCCAGACATCTTAGTATCAGACAATGGGGCTCAGTTTACTGCTTCAGAATTCCAGTCCTTCCTCAGGACAAACCTCATAAGGCACGCCACGTCTGCTCCCTTTCACCAGGCCTCGAACGGCCAAGCAGAACGCATGGTCCGCACAACCAAGGAGTCCCTAAAACGGATTGTCACAGGAAACTGGCACCACAGATTGGCAGACTTTCTACTCTGCCAGCGTACAACTCCCTGCACAGCCACGGGCAGAAGCCCAGCCAAGCTACGTTGGGGCCAACATTTGATCACTAAGCTGGACAGGCTCCACCCTGACCGAGTTGCATCAGACTCTGCATGGCCAAAGGCGCCCAGAAGTCTGCAAATGGGTGACTGGGTTTTGGACCCAGAATTACGGGCAAGAGGCTTTGTGGGTGGCAGCAGTGGTTGTAAAGGTGTCAGGGCCACTTTCCTACGAGGTGGTCCTCGAAGATGGGCGAGTCATTCGCCAGCACATTGATCAGCTGTGTCGGCGGCTGGCAGATCAGTCACCGGCTCAGGACTCCCAAGAGGGCCACACATAGGGCCCGCATGGCAGCGGTCCAACAGAAGGGTTTACACGCTACGACAGGACCCTCCCTCAAGGAGACGGGGGAATGGCCATAGTAGAGCCTCCTCTGGACACACAGACTGCATCGGCTGAACAGGATGGGCAAACGGCGCTGAGAGACAGCTCTGCAGACTTTGCTGCATGAGTGGACTTTGGTTTGGGCCGACCGGGACTGGCCAGCCAAAGGGACTCGAGTCAAACCGACTCCATGGAACCTCTGAGTCCTGGTCTACCCAGCCTGGCAGGCAAGCAGGTAGACCAGGGAACCCCGGCAACCCTTAGACGTTCTGAATGGTCAAGAAGGCCACCTAAGTATCTGCAAGATTATGTCAAACAATTAAGGGTTTGAACTATCTAGGGGGAAGGGGTACAATGTATTGGCCACAACTGTTTTGAATGACTTCCTTAATGTCAAATCACTTGTTTGAATGTCTGACCTAGATTCTGTTGTTATGTAACGGCTGCTGTTACTTAAGCCAGACTTGCTGTCTCCAGGCTGGTAATTAGGTTTTGGGCGGGAAATTGTTACTTTAAACCTATTGGCTGCCGCCTGGAGGCTAACCATATAAATAGCTGCACAGCAGCTATTTGAGCTGCTTCTGTTCAGAGTTAAATAAACTTGTTGCTGTTTCAACACTCATCTCGCTTAATGCCTTCAAGAACCAAATACTTAACAAGCACTTCGGGTGGAGATTCCGCTGGAGCTGCGCGACACATTGCCTGGGTCCCCCCCCCGCCCCCACCCAGATGCCCTCACCTCCTCCAAGCGTTTTTTTTACTCACCTGATTTCAGCAGCATTCCCTTTCTCCTGTCCTTCTTGGCCTTCATGTGTTTGTGAGACAAAAAAAAAAAGTTCCAAGAGACTTTCTAACTTCTCACGAGAAGTTATGGAACTTTTTTTTCTTTTTTACCCACAAACAGGTGGTGAAGGCAGAGGGCTCAGGGGAAGCGCCAGGATCAGCACCGCTTTCCAGCTGATCGGTGCTTCTTTGTTTCTTCTGGCATTCACGGACCCGGCTGGAGCAAAGCGGAAGCGAAGGGGAATGCCAGATCTAACCCCAGGGCAGTTCGAAAGGCCAGCAGGCTGGCTGGGAGTTTTGGGGTGGAGACATTCACAGACCCGGCTGGAGTGAAGGGGAAGCGGAATCAAAGCCAGATTCAAGAAGACAGAGGAAGGCTCACATGTCTCCACCCCAAAACCCCCAGCCAGCCTGCTGGCCTTTCGAACCGCCCTGGGGTTAGATCTGGCATTCACGGACCCGACCAGAGCGAAGGGGAAGCAGGATCAAAGCCCTTCTTTTGACTGCAAAGAATGTAGCCAGGCGGGATTCACCTGGGGGTTATGCTGCCTCTTCCTCGGGGCTGGCTACAGCAATGAATGAGCCGCTTCCCCACTCACTGCTTTTCTCTGGCTGCGGCCATGCACAATGCACCAGAGGGAGTCCGGCAGCCGCAACTCTTTCCCCACCCCTGTGCGCTCCTCCGCTGCCTGCGCTCTCCTCCCCCTGAAGAAGAATGGCGGCTGTGCTGGGCTCCCGGCTGCACCGAGCGCGACCGCAAAAGGAAAGTGATTCAGCAAAGGAACCACCATCGAAGAAATTAAAACTGAGTGATGGAGGGAGGGAGGGAAGGACAATGAGAGGGAGAGAGGGACAATGGAAGGGAGGGAGGGAAGGAGGAAGGGACAAAGAGGGAAGGAAGGAAGAATGGGAGAGAGGGAGGGAAGGAAGGCACCCACCCCAGNGGATTCCCCCCCACAGGCATCCTGCAACCTGAGTGATGAGCTGCCCCCCCCCGCCATTGACTTTGTCAAAAAGTTGCAAAAGGTGATCACACGACCCTGGGACACTGTGAATGTCGTAAGTATGAATCAGCTGCCAAGCATCCGAATGTAAATCACATGACCCTGGGGATGCTGCAACAGTCATAAGTGTGAAAAATGGGGGAGTGCTTCCGGTGACGTCGTTGGCTGTAGACCCTGGGATACGACTCTCCGTTCCCAGGGTCCAAATTTCTTTCGCTGGCGGGCCCATCAGGGCTGAATGCCACCCTGGAGGGGTGGCCACCAACAGGTGAATTTTTGAGGAAAGGGAGCCAGCAGTAGCCGCCTCTCCGAACTCAAAATAGCCTCTGGAACTTGCAAGAGAAAGGCAGAGAGCTTCGCATTTGCCACCATCTTCAACAGATCATCGGAGACAGAAGACAGCTGTTTCAGGAAACAAGCAACCGGTCCGGGTGAGATGATATTAGTCTTTGCTGCAAAGTGGACCTTTGAGAAAATTGCCTGCCTTTAAAGTAAAGCTGTAAGTCTAAAGAGAGGAGGAGGAGGGGATTTTTGCTTCCCTCCCTCCCGAAAAGCGGCAGTTTAAGCACTTTAAATTTTTTGAAAACTGTTGAACTCAAGTTAAATTGAAGGAATCAGCTTGTTTCATTATAGAGGGAAAAGAAGATTTATTACCATCTTATTTGGGAAAAGCCACCTTAATTGCTCCTTTTCAGAACTTTTTAGAACTTTAGTTTTGTGTATTCACTGTTGGAACTTTTTCTTTTCTTTTTTCATTCTCCCTATCTAAACAGTGGGGGAAAGAAACAGCATCCCCTGGTGGTTATTTTGTAACCGTTTTCCTTTGTTTTTTTTACTAATTTTGTTGATTCAGCTGCAGAGTTTGGCTCAATGCCCAGACACTTGGCTGTATGCCCAGACATTCTTATCTCTCTTAGAGGTTACTAAGAGAGACTGTTTTTTTTCCTTCTTGCTTTGTGTCTGGTTTCTTTTTTGATCTGCTATATACTTCTCAAAATAAGGGAAACTACAAAAGAAGATCTGTAAGTCTCTAACTGGATTATAAATTGGATACTGTTTTTTTTTTTCGTTGTTCCCTTTTTGTTAGTTCTGCTGTGTGGATATAAACATATTTTTATGCTCTCTTTTTCTTTTTGTTCTTTTTGTTTAGAGACTGTATTCCTTTTTATATCTTTTCCTGCCTTTTGACAATATTTTTATTGGATATTCTTACTTTTATTTTTATTTTTCTCTGGCTTTTGTACTTTTTTAAACTACCTTTGGCCTTGTCACCTGATAATAGGAGGGCACTGGATTATAATTCCTTTTTTTTTTTAGCTATTCGGTGGATTATAATTGGCCATCGGGCCCTATTATTGGATTACAAATAAACTGGCCATTGGGCTTGACATTGGATTATAGATAAATACAATAATTAGAAGATGAGTGTTTCAAATTTGGCAAAAGGGGTGAGGAAGGGTTCTTCGGCTCCTGCATCAACCTCGGTGAGTCCAGTGCCTCAAAAATCGATTACAACACTTTTACAACAGGACACTCAACAAAAGGAAACACAAGCCATTCTCCAGGCAATTGTAGACTCTAAAATGGAAATGAAAAAAGATTTTGGGAAAAATTATGAAGACTTGAAAAATCATTTGCTTAAGATGGATTAAAAATGGAAGCTTTCCAACAGGCGATGTCAGATACCCAACAAAGAATGCAAAAAATAGAAGACAAGTCAGTAGTAGTGGATCAGAAATTAGAAGCTCTGCAAGATGAAAACCAGAGACTGGCGCAATCTAATGCGGAGCTGGAAGAAAGTATGGCGACGATGGAGATGGAAAGGGCATCATACTTTCTAAGATTTCAAAACATGATAGAAGAGAGGGATGAGAACCTGTTAGTACTGATGAGTGAATTACTGGCGGATCTGCTTGGAATGGAAATGGATCAAATGAAAAGAGAAGTCAATCAGGTTTTTAGAGTTAACTCAAATTATGCAAGAAGAAACAGAGTGCCTAGGGAGGTCCATGTTAGATTTAGTAAAAGAGCAGTACAAGATGAGATCCTGAGAGCAGTAAGGGATCAACCACTGAAATATAAAGACAAAGAACTGGTAGTTCTCAAACAGATTCTAAGAAGAATTAGAGAAGCTTGAAGAGAATATCAATTGTTAACAAGGAAATTGATCAGCAGAGGAGTGAATTTCAGATGGTTGATCCCAGAAGGATTATTCATTTTCTGGAACTCAAAAAGATATAGAGTGAGTACTCCATGCCAAGCAGAGGAATATTTTGACAACCATAGAGCCTTTTTGGAAAAAGGAGAGGCGGAACCTAAGAAATCAGAGGAAATGACTGCAGAAACATCAAAGCAAACAGAGGAGGAAACAGAGGATCTGGATGAAATCATGGCATGCAATGCATGGGCTATTGCATAGACAGGGTTATAAATACTGTAGCTGTGACCAGTCATTCTTTTTTCAAAAAAAGTTACAGGAAGATCTTCCAGTTTCTCTTCTCCTGTGCAAACATCACCAGCTACCTCACCTACATTTAAGGTTTTAAATGCACAAACAAAGGATTGCTGCCAAAAATCCTTGATAAATCCATCTTCTATCATGGAAGGATTTCTACTTTCAGTAAATGACTGGAATCCTGGTGGGACATTGGTATGAATTGTGAAGGACAGAGCACCATTCATTATGTCAGTATCCCAATCTCTCTGATATACATGTGAGTTGAGCTCCATTTGTGCTGTAAATATCCACACTTTACCTTTGACAATAACTATTATGTTTTTTCTTGATAAATATGCTATCCATCTCAGCCTTATTATAGTATAAGATTCTCCATAAAATATCAGAACATTAGCATTGCTATCCATAACTTTATCATGTATTTCTGCACCATGGTTGAACAAGTCATAAATTTCATGAACAGTTGTTATTTCACCAATTCTCTCTATATATGAAAAACAGATGTTGTGCTGGGACAATAATGGAACAATCATTTCTATAACCCTTTCTCCATTGTCATTGGCTATTACAACTACCCCAATCCATGTCCAACCAAAATGGAGAAGCAAAGACAAAATCCCTTTATATTGAAGTCTTTCCAGTGGGCCCATCTGGAAGAAAAAAAGGGCTGGTGTTTTATAATTCATAATGGGACTAGAGCCATAGATAAGCTGCATAAGGATGGAGAACAAAGGAAAGGGATAGAAAGAGAGTCAATTTAATTGTTATTTTCAAGCTTTTTAAAAATATGTCATACGTTTGTACAGCAATATAAGAAATGCTTATGTGAATGAGCAAAACATAGCATTGCTGAAGTTAGAATGAAAGGACAAAAAAGAGAGATAAAGCAAGGTCTACTGCTAGAGTGGATGAAATATGGCATAATTCAGAGAAAATTCTGACAGTCCCTCTGAAGAGATTATGTACACCCAAGCTAATCTCTTCATTCACAAATAATAAAGTTTTGAGCAGATTGTATGATTAAATGGGCTCAAAATATAGGAGAAACAATACCTATGGACACTTGGGAGTTAATCTGGGTGAGAAATGTGAAGTTTACACAAGCTCAAAATTTACGTGAGAATTTTTATAAAATGTTTTATAGATGGCACTTGGATCCTTCAACTATGTCTCGTATTTATGTGAATTATGAATCCAAGTGTTGGAGG
>NW_015388909.1:148364-150371 GCF_001527695.2 Protobothrops mucrosquamatus
CTTTATTGTTTAACTGCTGCCCGTTTGCTGATAGCCCAAAATTGGAAGAGCCCAATTCTGCCTACAATGGAAGACTGGAGATTGAAAGTTTCGAATCTTGCTGAAATGGCAAAGATTTCGGCTTATTTGAAGAACCATTCGAATGAACAATTTTTATCAATATGGAGAAGATGGATTGTTTATATTCAAAAGAAGCATAAAGTGGTAGAATACAATTTAGGTTTTTAGATTTTTTTATTTTGTTTACTCTACCTTTTCATGTAGATTAAGATATTTTGTGGAGTTAGAGATATTAGTATTTGTTTATTTATATATGAATATTATCCTGGGATTAGGTTTGGGAAGTCCGGGGGGTGGGGGGTGGGGGATTTTACTTTTTATTGTGTTTATTCATGCTTATGATTGTTTCTTTATGATGAAAATCAATAAAATTTCTTTGAAAAAAAAAAAAAGTTTTGAGCAATTTTAAATGCAGTGTAGTATTATCAATTGAATGAATGAATGGTATTTTATCACAAGTAGCTATGTCTCTTACATTTAGTCTTTAATATTAATAGTAATGGCTATTAATATTTGCTTAATTTATTAATATTTTCTTAATATTTAATAAGCAAACCTCCCTTCCCTATCTGCATCTAACTAATCTTCACTCACTTGTAAATAAGATAGATGAACTGCTATTTTTAAATAGAGACAGTTCAGACCTTTAAACTTGGCAGCCCTCTACTTCATTGAAACCTGGCTGAACTACTCGATTAATTATAATTGTTTGCAAATCCCAGGATTTCGGATTCAAAGAGCAGATAGAATTGCAGAAATGTGCAATAAAAAGAAGGGAGGGTGGGGTCTCTGCTTTTATATCAACAACTGATGGTGTAAAATGTAACTACACTAAAGAAATTTTGTGATGTGGACTTAGAAACATTATCTATCAATTGCAAACTGTTTTATTGTCCATGAAATTTTTCTCATTTATTCTAGCTGCTATGTAAATTCCACTATAAGCTTGCATAAACAATGCATTACAAACTCTAGCTGACCAGATTCTGTGGGATCAACAAAAATATCCAGAGTCATTTCTCATTGTGTTAGGAGATTTCAACAGTGCTAACTTAAGCCAAGAGCTACCAAACTACATCCAGCATGCCAACTGTCTTACTAGAGACAAGAATATTTTAGACCATTGTTATACTACATAAAAAGATGCTTATCAGTCTTTACCATGAGCAGCTGTGGGACACTCTGATCACTGTATGATTCACCTTGTACCTATTTATAGACAAAGGCTTAAAACCATAACACCAGCAATTAAATCAGTGAAGTCTTGGACTGAGGAGGCAAAGTTAAAGCTACAGGTTTGCCTTGACTGCACAGACTGGAACATGTTTAAAGCTACTTCTGCAGACTTGGATGAACTCACAGATACTGTGACATCATATGTTAGTTTTTGTGAAGACCTATGTGTGCCAATCAGAAGCTTGTGAATACACAGCAACAATAAACCTTGGTTCACAGCTAAACTTAAGCAGCTACATCATGCCAAAGAGGAAGCCTACAAAAAAGGAGATAGAATGCTGTACAATCACATCAGAAATGTATTAACAAGGGAGATCAGAGTAGCAAAAAGAAGCTACTCTGAAAAGCTGAAGAATCAGTTCTCAACAAATGAACCAGCAAATGTGTGGAAAACCCTTAAAGATATCACTGGCTACAGCAAACCTCCTTCCCAGGCTGAAGAGAATCAACAATTGGCAGATGACCTGAATGAGTTTTACTGTAGGTTTGAGAGGAAACCACTGTCAACTATAGCCACCCTTTCCATCTCAGATACACAAACAACAGCCCATCCCTCTAGGCACCCCACTTCTGGTGATCACAGAAAAATATTGTTGTGTTCTTTGTATTCCCCCCCCCCTTAATCCCCTATGCATATCCTGATCACCCATTAAGGGTGATTGCCCTTCACCATTGATCGCCCATTAAGGGTGATTGCCCTTCACCATTGAT
>NW_015388909.1:154312-157454 GCF_001527695.2 Protobothrops mucrosquamatus
ATGCCCGTTGCTGGTTGGCTAACTAGCAACAGGGTCTTGCCAGCCAATGGAATTGTGTGATTACAAGCCAGGGGAATCCCATAAAAGAGGGCTCCCCTGGCCCAGAGAGCCAGTCCGGATTTACTTTATGCCTTGCCAATAAACCAAGAGCTGACTGTCACTCGACTCGTGTCTTACTGCCTGCGCGATCTAACAAATATGTGTGAGGTCTATTTCACAGACAAAAGCCTGGAAAAGTGCCAGGCCAGACAAGATAACACCTTCTTGCTTGAAAGCTTGTGCTGACCAACTGGTCCCCATCTTCACCCACATATGTGTTATGTTCCTTCTTGCTTCAAATGCTCTACTATAATCCCAGTGCCTAGCAAACTCTCCATCAAGGAGCTGAACAACTACAGACTGGTTGCTCTGACATCCATAGTTATGAAAACCTTTGAAAGGCTAGTGCTGGCCCATCCGAAAACCATCACAGATCCCTGTTAGACACCTTGCAATTTGCCTACGGAGCAAATAGATCAGCAGATGATACTGTTAATATGGCACTGTACTACATCTTATAACATCTTGAATCTACAAGGACCTATGCAAGGGTCATTTTTGCAGACTTCAGCTTGGCATTCAATAACATCATTTCAGATATTCTTCTCACTAACTGACTCAGCTAGCTGTGCCTGATCACATTTGTAATTGGATCATAAGATTTCTAACAGATAAGAAGCAGCAAGTGAAGGTAGGCAAAATCACATCAGAAACCTGCACAATTAGCACAGGTTCCCCCCAGGGCTGTGTGCTGTCTCCATTATTCTTTCTCTCTATATCAAGGACTGTATCTCAAAGGATCCCCCTGTTAAAGTACTGAAGATTACAGATGATACTACAGTGATTGGTCTCATTCAAGACAATGATGAATCTGCATACAGATGGGAAGTTGAACAACTGACCCTGTGGTGCAGCTGGAACAATCTTGAACTGAACACACTCAAAACTGTAGAGATATTAGATTTTAGGAGAAGCCCTCCTATTCTACCAGCTCTTACAATACTAGACAACACAGTATCAACAGTAGAGACCTCGAAGTTTTTAGGTTCTGTAATATCTCAGGACTTAAAATGGACACCTAAAATAAACATCATCAAAAAAGCAGAACAAATAATGTTCTTCCTGCACCAACTCAGAAATGTCAGACTGCCCAAGGAGATGCTGGTACAGTTCTACAAAGGAATTATTGAGTCTGTCATTTGTATATCATTTGTATATTTCTATAAATGTCAGGTTTGGCACAGCAACCAAACTAAACAGACACAGATTTCAACAGATAACACTGGTCTACAAATTTTGGGAAATTATCAACCTCCAAGATAAAATTTGTTAATTCTTACATATTTTGATTAGATGAATTAGAAAACAGGTGGTAAATGTGCTGGTTGGCTAATGTTTTCAAGATATTTCACAGTAAAGATTTATACACAGGCAAGCATATTTGCCTATGAGGGAGAGAGGTGTCTAATGATCATGATGCCTCGTAACTTCTTGACAAAGTACCGTAGAACGATGAAGAGATTAAGGCCTTGCTTGCTGAAAAACACCACCTCTATCGTGCTCATCAGAATGACCCGTCTTCAACTGCAAAGAAAAATGCTTTTACTAACACTCGCAGGATTGTACAGAGCAAGCTCCGCAAGATGCAGGACTCCTGGTTGAGTGCCAAAGCAGATGAAATCCAGAGGTTTGCTGATAGAAGCGACACCAAACGGTTCTATGAAGCCCTTAGATCCCTGTACGGACCTCAGCCCTCAGGAAGCTCCCCTTTACTGGATTCGACTGGTGCAACTCTCATCACTGAGAGGACTCTGATTTTACAGCGTTGGGCTGAGCATTTCCACTTTGTGCTGAATCGCCCATCCACCATCAATAATGAGGCGATCGACAGAATACCCCAGGTGGATATCAACTATAGCCTGGATGTCCCACCATCAGAGGCTGAAACCTCACAGGCCATCAGTCAGTGTTCCAGTGGTAAGGCGCCAGGATCTGACGCAATCCCAGCGGAAGTCTATAAGGCTGGTGGTGCTGTGCTTGTTGAAAAACTCACCCAGCTGTTCCGGTCTTTCTGGAAACAAGGTTCCATCCCTCAGGAACTGAAAGACGCGTCCATCGTGCACCTCTACAAGAGGAAAGGAAATCAACAAGTCTGTGAGTTAGAGATATTAATATTTGTTTACTTGTAGTTGAATGTTAGCCTAGGTTTGGTTTGGGAAGTCCGGGGGGTGGGGGGATGGGATAAATCATTGTGTAATACTTGTGATGTATTTCTTCTTTTATGATAAAAACAATAAAATTCTATATTGAAAAAAAACAAGTCTGTGATAATTATAGAGGAATATCACTTCTCTCCGTCGCAGGCAAGATCTTTGCACGAGTGTTGCTAAATTGCCTGATTGACCATCTGGAACAGGGTCTACTACCTGAGACACAGTGTGGTTTCCGCAAAGAGCGTGGCACAGTGGACATGATCTTTGCAGCTCGACAGCTCCAGGAGAAATGTCAGGAGCAGAATCGTGAACTATATACCACCTTTGTGGATCTCACCAAGGCTTTTGACACAGTTAGTCATGAAGGATTATGGCGCATTATGTCGAAGTTTGGGTGCCCTGACAGACTTATTCTGATGGTACGGCAGTTCCATGATGGCATGGCGGCTCGTGTTCTGAGCAACGGTGAAGCCTCAGAAGCTTTCCCTGTCACAAACGGCGTTAAGCAAGGCTGCGTACTGGCACCAACCTTGTTCAGCATGATGTTTTCAGCCATGCTGTCTGACGCCTTTCAGAACAGCTCAGTGGGAGTCAATCTGAGGTACAGAACCGATGGGAAATTGTTCAACCTGCGAAGACTCCAGGCTGTCATCAAGGTAAAGGAGACTGTGCTACGAGATCTTCTCTTTGCTGATGACTGTGCCCTTAATGCAGGATCGGAGCAGGAAATGCAAGCCAGCATGGACAAATTTGCAGTCGCTTGTGACAACTTTGGCCTCTTTATCAACACGAAGAAAACTGAAGTGATGTACCAGCCAGTTCCAAAAGCCCAATACCAAGAGCCTACCATCACAGTGAAGGGACAAAAGCTGCAAGCAGTGGACCAATTT
>NW_015388909.1:157896-168640 GCF_001527695.2 Protobothrops mucrosquamatus
AACACAGAAGGACAATCTTGGCACAAGAGAAGCGAGCACTCCGTAAAGCCAGAGCTGCAAATGCTGAAGCAATAGTGTCCACATTTCTCTGTTCAGTATGTGGCAGAACATTCCGTGCTAACATCGGTCTCATCAGCCATCTACGGACACACCGCTGATGGCCCATAATCCATAAGATGTCAAGGTCTTCATCGAAATCAATGGACGAACAACACCGTAGAACAATGAAAATGGTACCACATGGAAGTGTATAACTTTATCTTCACTTTGAGACTAAAGATTATTAACTAACTATAATTTATTGTTCTTTTATTGCAAGGCACATTTGTCTTGGTCAGATCTACGCATCATGTAGTTACATCTGGTGGCTTGTGAAAATGTCATTGCCTAACATTTCCAAGGAACAGTTGTGTGATATTTTCCCTCAGGAGCCAAGATGCCTCAAAACTGTGTAAACAATGCAGGTATCTTCTGCTACAGTTGTGGTGAGGTTACATTGACATCTCAAAAGTGCAGTATGATGGCAGTGGTAAAAAAGGCATACCATCTATATCTTGGATGCAAAATAGGGGATCAGGACAAGAGTTGGGTCCCTCATTATTGTTGTATTACATGTGCAACTTATCTGCATCATTGGCTAAACAAGAAGAAAAAGTCCATGCCTTTCACAGTCCCACTGGTGTGGTGGGAACCCACCAATCATAGTAGTGACTGCTATTTTTGCATGGTTCACCCAATTGCAAAATGGATCTCAAGAAAGAAGAAGTAGACCATGGAATATCCAAAATTCCATCCACATTGTGTCATGTACCCCATGGTGAGGATTTGCCAATTCCAGATCCACCAGAATCCTACTCTCTAGACCAGCGGTGTCAAACCGCTGGCCTATGGGCCGGATGAATCATAGCGAAACCATGCCCACCCCATTGCTGGCAATGGAAAAAATCTCCGGAGTCATCTATGTCAGAGGACCCAAACTTTAGCCCACTGTATGCTCCTACTGACCAGTTTAATTAGGACAATAGAGAAAAATAATTGCAACCAGCCTGCCTTCCATTGAGGACCTGTATACTGCATGAGCCAGAAAGAGGGCTGTGAAAATATCTACAGATGCCTGTGATAGAGTTTTGTGTACAATTCAGGATAGTTGTAAGAATTACCGTTGCCCAGAAAATCCCCCTTCCCTTTTCTTTATTGTGAATTTGGTTTGCAGATTCATTTCCATGAAGAACTCTAAACAGGGAAAATCCTGAATTGAATTGAATGTTAAAGAGGCCCTTGATTCTGCAGAAAAATTTTAAGCTCTTGGCCTTTGAAATGTTTTGGACAGTCTTTCCCCAGACTTCTTTTGATATTTCCATTTTCTATTATCTTTTTTTCTTTGCATTGTTGTATTATTTGTGTATTTATTATTTACAGTACATTGTCAATGGTTTATGTTGTATAGTTTCTACATAAGACTTCAAGAATAATTTTGATTGTGGCTGCATAAAAATACATTTAATCAATAAATAAAATATTCATTTTCTACAGGAGCTATAGTTGGTGTACACTGTACTTGCTTCCTCATTCACCTTTTGTGTAACCTCTTTTGTATCTAATCTGTGTACTCATCTCTAGAATAATATAATTGTGACCAAAGTTTATGTAACTATATCTTTGTGAAATTAATTATACTAGAAGATTTTTTGTTATTTGGGTTACACAGTTCTAACATAACTGTGGAAATATTTCAAGGCCATTTATTCAGAAAAAGAATTCATATTTTTCATTCATACCAAAGTAGTTTCTTTTCTTAGGTTAAAAATTTTTTAGCTCGTCATTGTCCTTCTTTTAAAAAAAAGTAATAAAAAAGTAATGGGATGTTAACAGAAAAGAAGCACATAAGGTACAATGTTATTTAGAAGAATCCGAATTTCTGCCTCTAATTTACCAAATGAAATTGAGAAGTTCTAAAAAGTCAGGTATGCTCTGTTCCTTACCTGTGGGATCTTATAGATATCCAAGAGATTTGCAATGTGAATGGAAGTTTTTGCATCTAGTCCCCCAATCACTGAAATCAGATGATTCTGCATACCACAGATATAGTTGGGAAAAAAGCTTTTCTTGTTGTAAATCACTAACATTGTGGCATGGTATGTTTTCTGGGCGTTGAAGTGACTGTCATAGATGTGGAAGCCAAGAGTGACATTGGATAAGATCTGTGGGTTTTTATTGATTTCCTTGACTGCAAATGCCAGGGCCACAATATTTTGATAATATTTAGGAACTAATCTGAAATAGAAGATAAATTCAAAGTCAGATAAATATTTAAAAGATTTTTTTAAGAAAAAAATTAATTATTGTATCTCATGTTATAAGTCTCAGAATATTTATTCTTATTAGTATGTATATGAAACTAATATAGTGAAGTTTTCATAAAACAGTTATTTCATACAATATAATATAAGGAAACTTAGCAAACAGTATTTTGCATGTCTACTTATTTATGCAAAGTGTCAACTTTATTGCAAATATCTACATAATCCATTTGTATTTTTCTCTTTTAGAAGTTCTGTTGTTTTTATATAGTATAATCATAATTTATATTAATAACAGCTATTCGCATCATTAAAAGAATGAAGAAATGCCACATTTTACTACAAGTATCTCAATGATGCATAAATCAAGAAGAAGATAATCACAAGGAAGAATGTGTAAAATTCTCAGAGAAGAATTTAACTTTGCCAGATCTATCTATATAGAACAGTAAAAATTTTAGTGAATTTTTCCCTTAATAGTCTGGCCCAGGCTTATTAGATAACATTGGATAACTGTCTGGGGAAAATAACAAAAAGTATACAAATCTCCAATGCTTTGATACAATTTTAAACAGAGTAGACTAATTGAATTATGATCTATTAGCAGTTCGTACAGTTAGACAATGTAGAACTAAGCATAAAATCCTAACTGCAGTTTATGCAGTTAGAAGACATCGAAATAAGCATAAAATTCTTACACAAGATCTTCAAGCAATGGTGGTGGTGGGACTTTGCTGAACTCTAGGACACCATGCACAAAAGCAGCTAAAGTGCCAATGCCACCCATGATGACATCACCTGACTGATAGTACATATGATATGGATCATGAGGACTTTGAACTCTACATTTGCCATTATGTGATTTAGAGAGTGAGAGATAAAATAAGGCTAGTGAGAAGGTGATTAAAGCTAACATTCTTGGAGAAAAGCCAGATTTTTCCCTAACATCTAAATTCTTCTTGCTTCTTTGATGACAGTGACATTAGTATTCTGATAACAAAAGGTGGTTATAAAGCAAACCTTAGAAAAGAGTAAGAAGCCTCCACAAATTATGCTGTATAATTGTAGTGGTTTTAATCTACATAACATGAAAAAAGTTGAGATATTTATAATATTCTTCATGCTTTGTTCTTGGACACTGAAATTCTGTCTCTGGTTGAAACTAGCTACCGTCCTTTCGAAACTAAATATGTATGCAATTACTTTATGTATCCCAAGAGAATTGTGCTCCACAGAGAGGTCAGCTTTTAGCTGTTCTGTTAAACACATTGTACTAGGATGATGTTGCTGTAACACTGCTGTCTTGCATGATCACGAATGAGACTCTAATATTTGGACAATAGTATAGCTGATAGACGATATGAATGAACTGTAGAATAGAAGGTGATAGTTTTAAGCACAGCTCACTAACATCTTACATAGGGCCTATGTTCTCTTGATTTCAGACAGACCCCAAAGCCTTGTTCCCCAAAATTTATGCAGGTACTCTGGTCATTCTTGAATGAGGTGTTGTGCTGCTTTCAGTACTGCTCAACTTTCTCATTGCACAGGCCATTGTTTATTATTTATTGATCTGAAAGATTTCTTTCTGTCATATATTCTTAGTGTTCTGGACATACTGTAATATCAATAAAGCTCAGAAGGATTTTTGTGTAACAAAAGGAGATTAAATTATTTATTAAAAATTAGGACTATTGATTATTAAAGTTATAACATCTGAGAGACATAACTAAGGAACTTCAGCAACTTCTGGATAGTTGTCAATGAAGAAACAAAACTAATCCAATTAGAAGAGTTTTTAAGATCTTTAGAAACCGTCATGTCAGTCTATGAATGGGCATTAGTATATTTTTAAGAGATGATGTATGTTTTTCTGGCTTTAATCATTGGGCTGTCAATGCTGCTAATATTGAATATTCTTACTTTGACAAAATATGCAGAACTATCTGGTATTTTTAGAGTTAATTCAGATGAGACTGAGAGAAGGAGGAAAAAGCGCGGAAAGGAACGGAAGTGAATCTTTGCCCTCCAGGTTAATTGGAAGATGTGAATCATGACCCCAAAATAGGGGAGGGGAAATGCCTGGAAGGTTATGTGCAAAGGAAGGGAAATTCAGATCTTGGCATCCCTCCATGCCGTGCTGACACTCCATTACATTAATAAAGGCTTTTTAGGTTAAACAATGCCTGAAAGTTCTTTGAAGTGTTTCATTACTCAGACACATGACATCATGCCAAGATCTAAAATCCTTTTCAAACGACCTGGGGTCCTGAACTCCATCCGCTGTCTCTAGGCTTGAGAGGAGCTGGTAAAGATTCAGGGAAGGAAAATCTATCATGAAAAAAGTGAGTTTGCTTGAAGACCCAGCAGCTGCTGATAACCCAGAGGGGGAAGCAACAGACAGCATGCTGTGGGAAGATGAATTCTGGCAGATCTCCCAGCTGGGAGCAAATGAATCGCCTGCTACTCAAGCTTTGAGTGAGTCACTGGAAAGATTTCAAAACCCAGATGTGAAAAGCAGAAATCAATTCCTGCAGAGAGGAGCCTACAGCCCTTCCATTGCAAATCAGAAAGCCTTTCAAATCCTGTCTTCCCCTGCCAGGGACTCCAGCCCTGAAGAGAGAGGGAATCCCAGTCTGAGGCCTCTGCAGCAATGGGGAGATTGGCACCCCCCACAGGTAGATGATCAGCAGCATCTGAGCTTGCCACATCTAATAGAGGCCTTACAACAGCTTGGGGTGGTGCAGAAGCCAGGAGATCAGCAGCTGGTGAAAGGACAACCACAGCAAGGAGATTGGTCACTGCCCCCGAACGTACAGCAACCGCTGAGGGACTTACAGCAACAGGGGGTGTGGCCACAGCCCCTGAACGTGCAACCCCTGGGCATGAACCAGCAACCAGGATGGGGCCAGCAGCAACAGCCACAGTGGGGACCCCAACAGGCTATAATTGCACCCCCTTTCAGAGCAACCTTCGATGGGGACCCGGAGAAACTGATTTTCTTCCTCAACCAAGTACGCTCTCATTTGAACAGCTGGGCTTATTTCTACCCAGACCCAGGTGCCATGGTCAATGTGATAGCATCCAACCTAGAGGGAGAAGCATCCGAATGGCTGAACAATTTATACAATGAGCAAGCCCAGAAATTGGAGGACCCCCACCTCTTCCTCCTAGGGCTGAGAGAAAGATTTGAGGACCCATCTCTTGACCTAAAGGCAAGAGAACAAATCCACAAAATAAAACAAGCCAGCAGGCCTGCCCTGGAGTACGTGCGAGAATTTTGCAAGTTAGCAGGTCGAATAGAAGGTTGGCCAGAGCAATCCCTAATCCATCACTTCATAGAGGGATTAGATGATCACCTCTCTCAAGCCTGCATCAATCGAGGAGTACCTGATCAGTTGCAAGAATGGTACCAGACAGCGGTGAAGCTAGACGTTCAGCTCGCCCGCTATAAGAAGCCTCCTCCACCTGAATCCGAGCAGCAACCAGAGCAACCCGAACAGCAATCACCCCCACGGAAGCCTCCAACTACTGCAATGGCTGAGAGACCCAGGCCACCTACAGGCCCATCAATTAGGTGTTTCCAATGCGGACAGGAGGGACATTGAGCAGCAAACTGTCCAGTCCCCTACCCCCAACTACAGAGCAGATTGGAACCAGCGGCAAGAAGGAAACCTGCCCAGCGGCTGATGAGAGAGAAATCCAACCGGGTCACGCAGGAACCTGTTGCCCAGATTACACCCCACACTCAGGAGAACGCCGAGACATCCTTTGACAGCGATGATAAAGGAGAGAACGACCCGATGGTGAGTCGACAAATCCCGCCTTTTTCACTGGCCGCCAAACGTATAATCCCTAAGTCTGGGGCACAAACGGACTTAAACGTGCTAATTGATTCTGGATGTACCCGCTGCATTATTAGTCTGCCGTTTGCCATGAAAATGGGCATACAGGCAAAACAGCTTTCCAAACCTGTGAGGTTTGAGCAAGCCGATGGCTCCCTGATGGGAGGGACTCTTGTCACACAATTAACTGAGCCCTTACGCCTAGAAATAGGTGCGCACTGGGAGTTTATTTGCTTCCTAGTGGCTCCAAAAATGACTGAGACTGTGATCCTAGGGCTAGCATGGTTGGACAAATGGAAGCCGTTTATCTGGTGGGAGAAAGGAATGAAAACCGTGAGACTACCTATAGGGCCTAAACCTCCCGCTGATTCAACCGATGTTGCGGGACACCTTAGGCCACCCAATGAGCGAGCGCACATGGCTGCCTCACTGCCGCCAGGCAAACCACTCATCCCCAATGAATACCGGGACCTGGCAGAGGCATTTAGTGAAAAAGAATGCGATGCCCTGCCCCCTCACAGACCCAATGATTGCTCTATCGAACTGGTGCCAGGAGCCAAACTCCCATGCCTGAGAATGTATGCTATGTCCCCCCTCGAAATGGACAAAAACCTAGCGAGGGGGTTCATCGAACGGGCCAAATCTACCGTGGGAGCCCGTGTTGTTCAAAGAAAAAAAAGATGGGTCTCTTCGTCTCTGCATAGACTATAAGGGTCTCAACGCTGTGAGTATGGAAAATAAATACCCCCTCCCCCACCTAAAGGACTTATTAACCCATCTGGCTAAGGGGAGTGTCTTCACTAAATTAGACCTGAGAGAGGCATATTACCGGGTGAGAATAAAAGAGGGAGATGAGTGGAAAACTGCCTTCAACTGTCCTATGGGGAGCTATCAGTTCAAAGTCATGCCATTTGGACTACAGGGGGCCCAAGCCATATTTATGCAGTTGATTAATGAAGTCCTACATGATCACTTGTACAAGGGGGTTTTGGTGTATCTTGATGATATCCTGATTTACAGCATGAATATGACTTCAACTTCACTCTAAAGTACATACCAGGAAGAAAAAACTTCCTAGCTGATGCGCTATCCCAATTACTCCAATGCAAAAGCAAACGGGAGGAGGTTAATGAGACAATTATCCCCAATCCACAAACTGCCGCTCAACTTACGCCTTGCAGGGTCCCCAATCCTGATGACCCTGGGGTAAAGAAAATAAAACGAGAGCTCCTCACCGATCAATGGTTCAAAGATAATCAAACCTCCCTAACGTGCATGGATGGCTTGGCTTACAAAGGGGGGAAACTATATTTGCCTGAAGCCCTCCGTCTTAATGCTCTCAAACACAACCATGATGTAAAACAGGCTGGACACTTTGGATATTTAAAAACTCTACACCTCACCCGCCGGCAATTTTGGTGGCCGGGGCTGAAACGGGATGTGGAAAACTATGTAAAAAGTTGTACTGTATGTGCCACAATGAAAAGAATCCCAGGGAAAACCCCTGGGTTACTGCAACCGGTGGCAGACCCTTCTCAACCATGGGAAGAAATAGCTATGGACTTTATAGTGGACCTACCTGAAAGTAGAGGAAATACTGTCATCTGGACTGTGATAGACCTGTTCTCGAAACAGGCTCATTTCATTGCCAGCAAAGGACTTCCATCTGCCCAACGGCTGACCAAACTGTTCCTGAAACATATCTACTGGCTGCATGGTGCCCCTAAGCGAATAATTTCGGACAGGGGGGTGCAGTTCACAGCGAAGTTTTGGAGGAGTTTTCTTAAATTAATTGGATCGTCTCAAGGCTTATCATCTGCTTTTCATCCGGCCACCAATGGGGCTGCAGAATCTGCTAACAAAATGGTGGAGCAATATCTTAGATGCTATGTTTCCTACCAACAGATGAACTGGACTGACCTCCTCCCTTTCGCGGAGGTGGCATACAATAATTCTGTGCACAGCAGCACCAGCTACATGCCTTTCAGAGTAGCCACAGGAAAAGAGTTCAGCCCAATACCTGAATACCCTCAGGTGCCCTCCGCTTCCCAGACACTTGACCAGTGGGTGAGGGGGTGGGAAGAAGTTTGGAGAAACACAAAGACTGCTTTGAAAAAGACTTTTGAAACCTATAAAAAGCAGGCTGATAGAAAGAGGGCTCCCCAAAGAACATTCCAAGTTGGGGAAAACGTTTATCTGTCAACTAAATATTTACACCTCAAATTACCCAGCAAGAAATTGGGACCAAAATTCTTGGGGCCTTTCCCCATAGTAAGGATCATCAATCCGGTCACTGTAGAACTAAAACTCCCTAGACTTTTAGGGAGAATTCACCCGGTCTTCCATTGCAGCTTGTTGAAACCTTATCGGGGCTCCACTTTAAGACCTCCCCCCAAGAAGGCACCCGGGCCCCTCATAGTTGCGGGACAAACCCACTATGAAGTGAAACGTATTCTTGACTCTAGAATTTTTAAAGGGAAATTGCAGTACCTAGTACAATGGAAGGGATACCCGTTGTCTGAAGCCACCTGGGTGAAATCCAGTGAGGTGAAAGCTGTCAGACTTGTCAAAAGGTTTCATGCAAAACACCCCAACAAACCAAGAAATAATCCCTGACCTATGCTTTTGTTCACATACAGAACCTATCCTTTTTGTAAGGGGGCCCGGTTGTCAACGCTGCTAATATTGAATATTCTTGCTTTGACAAAATATGCAGAACTGTCTGGTATTTTTAGAGTTAATTCAGATGAGACTGAGAGAAGGTGGGAAAAGCGTGCGGAAAGCAACGGAAGTGAATCTTTGCCCTCCAGGTTAATTGGAAGATGTGAATCATGACCCCAAAATAGGGGAGGTGAAATGCCTGGAAGGTTATGTGGAAAGGAAGGGAAATTCAGATCTTGGCATCCCTCCATGCCGTGCTGACACTCCATTGCATTAATAAAGGCTTTTTAGGTTAAACAATGCCTGAAAGTTCTTTGAAGTATTTCATTAGTCAGACACATGACATCGGCTTTGTGAGGTGAACAAAGATCTTGGTTACAAGATCAGGCTCTACTTCAACTACTCTGTTTCAGGATTGTAGATTGCTGGCAATATCCATGTAAATTATTTACAATTAGCTAATTAGAAGACAAAAAAAGCCAAATTATCAACATAGATAGCTAAAAGACTGCTTTGCCAAGAGCTGAGAAATACATTTTCGCATACACATATAATAGATATTGAATAAATTAGATACAAAAAAGACACAAAAGAAAGAAATAACAGTATTTGATTAAATTATTTCAACTATATTAATATATCTCAACTTTCATTGACAGAAACATTCTTTGAGACTTTCACAGCAGAAATTAAATTTAGGAAAATTAGGATTTCAATCTTATAATTCAACATTTACTTTAACCATCACATCCCTTTGAAAAGGAATTCCAGATTGCACTACCCGCCTTTGCTCACCTTGTCAGCTGATATATTAACCTACTAAATTCTGGCAAATTTTGGAATCCTGGTTTATAAGATTCAGTTTCTTTAATACTTCCAAATGAATATTATGAATATTGGGCTAAAGATATATATGTAACTCTTTCAGCCATAAAAATCTGACATCATCAGTTAATACCAAATTAAAGATTGCAAATAAATCTGACTATTTTTACACAATATTATTATTCTCATTAACTTAATTTTGATGGAGCCTTTTTATCACTTTTAGTATATGTAGATACATAAACTACTGAAATTTCCAAAGCTTCTGAAGACTTTCACATTATATTTGTTCAGAAACACTCACTTTGCTCTGCATTTTGCAAAGCAAGATGAAGATCCTAATCATGCACAAACAAACATGTTGGAATATTCATGAGCAGGAAGAGTCATGTGGTAACTCAGTCAGCCAATGTGAAGAAAGTGCTACTGAGTCTGTGCAAAAGGTTTAGAGTTAGAAGCTGGTTTGTTTCAGTTTCAGGTCTCAGGTCTGTCTCTGCTGTAAGAAGTCTTCATTTATGCTATGTTGTTATGAAGAAGAATATATGGTATTGTAAATATTTTTATATGACTATAAAGAGTTTATTTGAATCAGCTAAATGCAGTCAACTGTGAGAGCTTCTGATTTATTTTTACCAACAGAGAAATTAAAATTCTCTAACAGGTTATGGGCTCAGAGCTTACTAAGGACTGCATTGTAATTTGAAGCTGGAAGAAATTGCCTATGTTTAGAAGTATAAGAACAAGGCAGAATTAGCAGAATGGCTGCAATGGAATTTAAGGAAAGGTCTGTGCCTCGTTTAGGCCACAAGAATTACATGATCTGGGCAGCAAAAATGGAATGTTTGCTGAAAGCAAAAGAGCTGTGGTATATTGTAGAAAATCCCCCACAAGTGTTTGCAGCTGCTGATCAGAACAGCCATGATCAAGCCATGGCTTATCTCATCTTGAATTTAGATGATGAACAATTTCTAAATGTTGCAAATCTAAAGACTGCAAAGGAAATTTGGCTGAAGTTGAGAGCTGTGCACGTGAATGTTTCTGCATGCAATATAGTGCAATTGTCAAGAAAACTTTACAGAGCCTGTTTGCAACCAGGTGAATCTGTGGAACAGC
>NW_015388909.1:171548-186484 GCF_001527695.2 Protobothrops mucrosquamatus
ACTCCTTAAGAACACAAAGCCCACATTGCACAAATCCCAGAACTTCAAAGTCACAAAAGCACATAAGAATCCTTCCACTCTCCATCTCCCTCCCTCGTGCCTCACCTCCAGCCATTGCTGCCTTTTTTCATTCCTCTTGGAGGGTGACCCCTCCCCCGCTGCATTTCTTGCCTGTTTGCTGCTGCCAGCACAGGTGGCTACCACAGCAGTTGTAGATCGGCTCATGGCCAGCCTGCTTGATTCCTCCTCCTCCTCCGTGCAGCTGACTCCACCTCCTCCCAAGGCTGCTGCTTTTTTTCTCTCTCCCTCTCCTGCCCAAACTGCCTCCTTTTATAGCCTCTCCTGTCTCCACCCCTCTCCTCCTTTCTCATGGGGGAGGGTGAGCCAGAAGTGAGCCTGGGGCCTTTGCAGCTCCAGAGGACTCTCTCACTGTAAGTCCTTGCCTGTGCTGGCTCTTTCCCTCCCCACTACACTTGGCTAGGCAAGGCTGCGTACCACCTGCCACTCATTAATGGACCACTGGTTGAAAAGCCCTGACATAAAAGATATCTTGAAATGGACACTAATTGATAAATATAAGTAGGTTGATCAATGCAAAATTTCTGCAAATGTCCTAGCTAGTTAAGTGACTTGATAAATATTTTATCAAGCTCAATATTTTAAACATCTCACCTTAAAGATCTGGAAAATTTTCACCCTTCATCACTTTCATATGCTTCCATCAACAATCCTTAAAGTAGATATGAAATCGATATGAGATATCCCAGAGTTAAAAAATCATCAAATCACAGCAATAGCATCCCATCACTGGTGTTTGCAAAAAGCCAAACCACATCAACCAATACCAAAACTATTACTCAAACTATTTGGAAAGAACCATGGTTAGAATTATTAATGTCATGAGGCTAGAATATATATCAAGGTGAGATATGAGAAAATAAAACTTAAAGAAGATTTCAGGAAAAAGCAACTATTGCTCCAGGACAACTTCACAATAACCCTTAAATACTCTGTTATGTCCTCTGTACAAACAAACAATCAGAAAAATCTTTCAAAATTAAAAAACTGGTCTGGTCATAATGAATCAATTATGATATAAGAACACTTCAACAAAATGCTGCATCAAACATTCAAGGAATAGCAAGCTGCCATTTATGGATCGCTATATCACTCTAAAATAAAGATTGCATAGGAAAAATGTGGGCATTAACTGTGGTGAAAAAACAAACTAGCATAAAATGAGAAGTTGGCAATGTCAGCATGAAGAGCAGTTTAAAAAAAAGAGTCCCTACTGATTTTATTTGCTAATCATTGTGACTATAGAGGGCAGTGCTCATCCCCATTTCAAGTTATTGAACCAGACATTTCCATAGTCCTGTGTCCAGCATATGTCACTTTATTTTCCCACTGAATTGGTACCCATTTATCTAATTGCATTTGCATGCTTTTTAAATGCTAAGTTGGCATGAGCTGGGGTAAGGATGGAACCTCACCCTGTCAGATCTCAAACTGGGCTGTGGGCTTTCCAGCTGACAAGCCCAGTATCTTGACCGCTGAGCCACCACACAGCCCATCAAGAGCAGTGAAAGCGTTTAAATCACAGCCTGTGAAGCCCAGTAATTGCCAAATAACTCTCTGAGAATACAGAATAACACAGTTGGAAGGGATGTTGGAGGTCTTCTAGTCCAACACCCTGCTCGAGCATGAGACCCTGTACTATTCCAGACAAATGGCTGTCCAATTGCTTCTTTAAAACCTCCAGTGATGGAGCACCCACAACATCTGGAGGCAAGCCATTCCACTGTTTAATTGTTCTCAGTGTAAGGAAATTTCTCCTTAATTCTAGGTTGGATCTCTCTTTTATAATCTTCCATCTGTTATTCTTGTCCTACCCTCAGATGCTTTGGAGAATATAAAAAATTAACCAATGGAACTAATTTAGAGAGGTCAAAAAAACAAACAAAAAGAAATGCCATTTTTTTTCTACTCATCTCATGGTGCTAATTGTTTATTGTGAAATCAGTGAACGTTTGTACATTGTATGTAATCATTGTGTAGATTAGGAAATCATTTTTAATATCATGGCCAGTGTGACAACTTCGTTAATATCTTATTAGAGTTCACATTTAAAAACAGCCAAAAAGTAGAATTTAGTAGATCCTGTTGTAAGAATTTTATGCAGGAAGTCTGATGCCAATTTCTGTAAAGAAGTGAACAAGTCTCAATATAACCTGAACCCAGTATTTAGTAATTTGCTAATTGAATGCATATTTTTTTTTTTCATATTAATAGCACTTTCCAGAATCTTCAAGCTTACTACATTTTAGATTCAAATTGTTCTTTTTTTGCTTCTGCATTTCATCTCAGTCTGTTTCAGTACGCAGTGAAGAGTTGCTATCCTATTGCCAGCAAGAAAATTAAAAATTAAAAAGCCATTGTATGACATCCTGACAAAGGATTGATCATGTGGCCCAACTATAGGTTAATAGTAGTCAATGTAGGACCAAACGTGGGACTGGAACTTCCACTGCTAAGTGAGGCAGTTGTTAAGTGAGTGACTCCTGATTTTATGACCCTTTTTGCCATGGTTACTCTGTGAACCACACAGTCATTAAGCAGGTTCCCACATTGCCTTTGCCTGTTGGAATCTGGCTGGGTGATCACCAGTGGGGGGTCATGTGATTGCAGGACCATGAATTCATCATAAATACATACCGGTTTCCAAGTGTCTAAATTTTGATCACATGACCATGGGAATGCTGTGACACTGGAAGTGAAAGGACACTTTGCTCTCAGTGATGGTGCTTGCAATATTTTTGAAGAACTACAACACTCCTATCATCATTGCCAATAACCAAGACCTCACTTACATTCTCCTCATCTCCCTCCTGCTCTGCTTCCTTTCTGCATTCCTATTCATTGGTCATCCTGAGAAGATGGTATGTCTCCTGCAACAAACAACTTTTGGGGTTGTCTTTGCAGTGTCAGTTTCTTCAGTGTTGGCAAAAATCGTCACAGTGGTTCTGGCTTTCCTGGCCACCAAGCCAGGATCCAAGATGCGAATATTTGTGGGAAAGAAACTGTCCAACTCCATTGTCATTTCCTGTTCTCTTATTCAAATAGGTATTTGCATGACATGGCTAACAACTTCTCCCCCATTCCCAGACACTGATTTCATCAATCTACATCTGTAAAAAATTTTTTTAACCCCTTTAATAAAGTTTAGACCTTCAAATACGTATCAGCTATATCAGAAAATTCCCATCCTTCATTCATTATTAAATCAGACAAAATCTCTCTCTCTATTACAGCATAATTATCATGTTTAAAATAATAATGTAAGTCCAACAAATACATTTCTGATTTTAAAAATATGTTCTATCATTTCGTCAATCTACATCTATAAAATCTTTGTAACCCCTAATAAAGTTTACTCCTAATAAAGTTTACTCCTTCAGCTATGATAACAGTAAATTCACATCCTTCATTCGTTATTAAATCAGACAAAATCTCTAAAGCCTTTTTAACCCATCAAGTAACATTTTATATCACGTTTAAACCTAACTCTAGCTTTCTTTCTATGCCAAGTTGGTTCCCATATTAAAGCTTTTCGGTTATCGAGCCTCAAAATTTGGTTACAAAAAATTCTGACCAATTCAAACTGAACAAAGTTTTCTTCCCTTTCTGCCAATATCATCTGAATGTTATATTCACTTTTATTCCATGTTATAGTTAAAAGTAAGTTATCCGCTTTGTTGTAATTTTCGGAGAATTGTATCTGGATGTCAATCTCTGTTATTTTTGGTAGTTGAACTGAATCAGTTACGGTGATTCCTTGGTCATCGAAGTTATCCATCAGTTGTAGGTAACGTTGTGTAAAATTAGTTGGCTCAGTGGTTTCCGCATTTTCTCCCAGTGTAAGTTCACAATTGGGTTGTAAGCATAATTCCTCTGTCTCTTTAAATTGTATGTCTTGATGTATAGAGGCCTGTTCGGGATTACTCTGCTCTTCCTCTATTGTTCCTTGTTCTATAACTTGATTCATTATTGGAGGGTCAATTTGAGGTTCCAAAGTAGCATCTTTAAGTTTTCTCTGAGGTTTCAAATAAGTTTTGAAGTCTTCTGTGAATTCTAAATTTTTTTCCAGTATTAAATCATAGTCAAGGTGTGGGTAACTTTCTTCCATTTTGGTGGTAGACTAGCCTATTCCTTTATTAGAGACTGTATTTGAAAAAGATCCACAAATGTCCGCCTCCAAAGGTCTAATAGCCAGCTTCACCACCCAGCTGTCAAGTTATCTTTTCTCTTCTATTATCATATGAAAGTCCAATCCCTCTTCAAATAACAAAGAGAAGTACAGTTGCAATGTCACTTTTCGCCACCAGATGTCCTCAGTGAACTGTAAAGTCCTTTTTCCAAGTTAATGAAGTTAAAGAAAAAAATTTTTTTTCTCTCTTTCTTTAAAAAGTTAACAAGAGAGGTGTCTCCAGCATTATAAAAATTGAAGGTCCCCTTTTTCTTCTTTTCCCCTAAATACAACCCCCCCCCAAAAAAGTCCAATAGTAAAAAAAACAAGCAGAAAAACAAAAAAATATTAATTTCTTTTCTTTTTAGCTCTTTTTCCCATATAGGCAGCCGCCGCTTTCTTAGAAAAGGGAAATTGTCAACAACTCTTTACAGGAAAGTAATCAGGACAGTGAGAGAAGAGAAAGGTCTCACCCGGATTCACCACGGTGGTTCTTCATGCTTAGGTGGTCTTTTGACTTGCGGTTGGTGCGGCTAGGTGATCAGCCATTTTACTGGCCGATCTTCTTCTCCGTCGGCCCTCAGAGTTAGCTCGGACAGCTGGAGGAGCCGCTGCTCCTCCGCAACCGAGCAAAGCCTCCTCGATGGTAGTCGCGCCCTCCAGGGTGACTTTCGACCCACATAAGGGTCTACCGGCTGAGGGAAGCTAGCCGACGAAGAGAAGGATCTCTTTGTACGACTAGAGGCGCCGCGATCCAGAACCGGAAGTCCTGATCTGCCCCTCTTGATGGGCTGCACTGGGAAGCAATGATTTAGCTCAGCAAGGTGAGTGAAACTATGCTGGGAACAATGTGTCAGTTTCCTTGCTGTGTGTTCTTAATCTATTGTGATACTTGCCTTGACTCTCAGACTGAATTCTGTATCTTGAACTTTGGATCATGTCTCTTGAATTCTGGACTTGCCTTTGCCTTGTGGACCTGCCTTTACCTCATAGACTTGCTTTTGCCTTGTGGACTATCCTTTGCCTTGTGGGCTGACCTTTGCCTATGGCACTTGCCTTGTCTCTGCACTGTGGACTGGGGCTAGCTTTTCTTGAGTAGCTTGTTGAACTCATTGGAGGTGTGCTGATTTTGGCAAAGGGAAATTGCTGAGGAATATTCAGGCTTGGAAGCCTTAATGAAGACTCCTAACACTTGTGGTGTATATGTGAGTGTGAGTGGGGCAGCACAAATGTTGAATAAGAATTGGTTGCAATTTCTTGCTGTAATTATGATTGCTAATAAAAGTTGAAGATAATCATTGTTAGTCAAGACAGCATATGTCACTTTGGCTTTAATGACAGGAATAAGAATTAATCAAAAACTTAAAAATTTCTAGATGCTCATAAGAATGAATAACCCTCAATGGAATAATGAATCTATATTTGATAAAGAAAACAATTGGATTGCCAATATGTGTTACTTATAAAAGTTCTAATTTACTCTTTTATTTCCCAGTAGAGAGCCAGAAAAAGAAGAGTTTTCAGCAACTTTGAATTTTTTTATAATTTATACAATTCTTGAGAATTTCCATACCCACTTTTCTCTATATTTTTATGTTATAGTATTTTATAAATAAAAAAAATTCCTATCTCTTTAATTTAATAAAGAAATATTTTAAAAATGATATTCCACTGCATGCAAATAGCTATGTCTATGCATGTCCTTTGGGTGAAGTGTTTTGGACAATGGAGCATAAGTGGGAAAAACATCTTTTTCCAATTATAAGGCTATCTTTAGCCTTGCATAGCTGTGTCCGGGGCTACATCTTCTCTCCCCTTATGCACATGTACAACCATTTTTCTGCACATCTCTCATAGTGAACTGAAGTAATGATACCTGCATGGAACCCAGCGGTTGATAAAGCAGCCTTATAACTCTTCAGAAAGCTGATGTTGTTTTCCTAATTATAAACTAGACAAAGGACATTCTGAAGAAAAATCAGTATTTTTTCCTCTTCATTAAATTTTCCCTGTTGTTCAAATCAGGCCTTAAAACAATTACATAACATTTAGGAAGAAAGATGCAGCCCAGCAAACCAGCACTAGAGGCCAAGATGGAAAATATCTCCACCGCCACCATGTACTTCCCCTTGGTGCTCAAATAAGTTGGAACAAAGGATATCCAAACACTGCAGAAGACCAACATGCTGAAGGTGGTGAACTTGGCTTCATTGAAACTATCAGGTAATTTCCTGGCCACGAAGGCAACTATGAAACTAATAACAGCCAAGAAACCCAAATAGCTTAGGACACCATAGAACAGGGCTTTTCAACCTTTTTACCGATTGTACCACTTTTAGGATATGGCAATATTTGAGTACCACCTAGCAAGGTGTCAAAAACATGATGACCAAAAAAAAACAACTGTTCAAAGTTGCAATTGCACTGAAATGACTTATGACCATTGCAGCATGCCCAGGGTCATGTGATTTATATTTGGATGCTTGGCAACTGATTCATATTTATAATGGTCACAGTGTTCCAGGGTCATGTGATCCCCTTCTGCAACCTTTTGACAAGCAAAGTCAATGGCAGAGCTGCTGGTGGCCAAGTGCTTCCTTTCCTCCCTCCCTTCCCTGCCTCCCTTTTTCTCATTCCCATCTCCTTCTGAAGGAAGAATTTGAAACACCCCCCCCCCCATATTTTGCCTCTTCCATATATTGATCAAACAAGGAAAGGCCTCCAGAGACAGAAAAGACAAGCTGCTGAGTGAACTAGCTTAAAAAGGCACATTGCCCTTTAAGAATTAGCTACTAGCTAGAAAGGAAAGTAAGGAGCGCAGCCGGCACTTAAGGAAGAACAAAAAATGTAAGTACTGGCTGCAGGCTAAGGCAGCCTCCCCAAATNCAATAGAAGCTAACACGAGACATCAGCCAAATAGAAATTGCCAAACACTCCTTAAGAACACAAAGCCCACATTGCACAAATCCCAGAACTTCAAAGTCACAAAAGCACATAAGAATCCTTCCACTCTCCATCTCCCTCCCTCGTGCCTCATCTCCAGCCATTGCTGCCTTTTTTCATTCCTCTTGGAGGGTGACCCCTCACCTGCTGCATTTCTTGCCTGTTTGCTGCTGCCAGCACAGGTGGCTGCCACAGCAGTTGTAGATCAGCTCATGGCCAGCCTGCTTGATTCCTCCTCCTCCTCCGTGCAGCTGACTCCACCTCCTCCCAAGGCTGCTGCTTTTTTTCTCTCTCCCTCTCCTGCCCAATCTGCCTCCTTTTATAGCCTCTCCTGTCTCCACCCCCCTCCTCCTTTCTCATGGGGGAGGGTGAGCCAGAAGTGAGCCTGGGGCCTTTGCAGCTCCAGAGGACTCTCTCACTGTAAGTCCTTGCCTGTGCTGGCTCTTTCCCTCCCCCACTACACTTGGCTAGGCAAGGCTGCGTACCACCTGCCACTCATTAATGTACCACAAGTGGTACGCGTACCACCGGTTGAAAAGCCCTGTATCCCATTGGGGATAGGCGGTTCCACAGATATCATATCAATTATTTTATTTCATCATAATATATAATGAATTCATAAGAAGCCCAACTGAAGCAACAGCTATTGGTTGCATTATAGTAAATGTTCTTATTTGAGCATTTGAATTAATCATTTTATGTATCTAGCTAAAAAGTAGATTTGGTATAAATTACCCAAAGTAGGATCCTACCTGGTTAAATCAACTGTGCCAGGTTATGACATCTTCCTTTATGGTGAATATTTGGTCTGAGAAAACTGCAGGGTTTACCCTCCCAACTTTAACCCTAATGAAGGATTTGTTAGAAGAAACAATCCAGTTCAGTATATCATATCCAGCTAGTAATTCTCCATTGTAGTCAATAGAAACCAGATCCCCAGCACTGTTATTAAATGAGAGACCTCTTAAAAAGGAGTGCAGCTAGATGAAAAAGAAAAGATGAAAGATTAGAAAGTGAGGTTTAATTTTTTGGGGGGGGGGAATCTAAGAAGAATTTAGTGCAGAGGAAGTCATGAATAGAATAGAATAGAATAGAATAGAATAGATTATTTGGCCAAGAGTGATTAGACACACAAGAAATTTGTCTCTGGTGAAGAAGGTCTTAGTGTACAGAGTAATAATAATCATAATAATGATACCAATAAGAGAAGATAGTTGAAAATAATAATAATAATAATAATAATAGTAATAATAGTAATAATAATAATAATAATAATAATAATAATAATAATAATGATGATGATGATGCCATACCATGTAGGTAAATATAGTTAGACATGACAATGGGAATTAGATATTCAGCAGTGTGATGGCATGAAGGGAAAAAAAATGTCTCTGTATCTAGTTGTTTTGGTATGCAATAACCTGAAAAGGCATACTGAGGGGAGGAGTTGAAACAGTTTATGTCCAGGATTTGAGGGGTTAATCAATCAAGATGTGATGTGACTAACAAAACCAGAGAAACTTATCTCCTTTCCAAAGATGGGAAAGGAGATAAAAATGAATTCCTTTGATTGATGTTACAGGGTTCCTTTTCCTTTATACAAATAATGTTTTTCTTCAAGATGATGCTCAGTCCATTACCTGCCATGAATCTTGATTTTGAAGCTTCAGCCTTCCTTTATTTGCCACTGACCACTGGGCAGATATGGATGAAATCATGGCATGCAATGCATGGGCTACTGCATAGACAGAATTATAAACACTGTAGCTGTGACCAGTCATTCTTTTTTCAAAAAATGTTACAGGGAGATCTTCCAGTTTCTCTTCCCCTGTGCAAACATCACCAGCTACCTCACCCACATTTGAAGTTTTAAATGCACAAACAAAGGATTGCTGCCAAAAATCCTTGATAAATCCATCTTCCGTCATGGAAGGATTTCTACTTTTAGTAAATGACTGGAATCCTGGTGGGTCATTGGCATGAATTGTGAAGGACAGAGCACCATTCATTATGTCATTATCCCAATCTCTCTGATATACATGTGAGTTGAGCTCCACTTGTGCTGTAAATATCCACACTTTACCTGTGACAATATCTGTTATACCTTTTCTTGATAAATATGCTAGCCATCTCAGCCTTGCCATACTATCAGATTCTCCATAACATATCAGAACATTAGCACTGCTATCCATAATTTTATTATGTACTAGCTGTACCCGGCCACGCGTTGCTGTGGCTCAGTCTCAATGCGCCATTGTGCATTCATCCCAAACAATAAGTTTGCATTTCTGCAATACTTTTCTCATGCCGGATGCTTTGGAAATGTTGCACGTGGGAGTTTCAATGAATTGCATGTTCAATGGCAATTTCAAAGCGTCCAACAGATGGCGCTATTTTTCAAAAAAGCATGTTTTTACCTGTCACAGGTGTGACATCTATATAATATAGGTATAAAGAAACACGTGCGTATTCGAATGCAACGTTGTGTCAAAATTTCAAAGCAATCGGTGAAGAACTTTCGGAGATTTAAGATTTTGAACAAACGAACATTTACATTTTTATTTATATAGATTTCTGCAGCATGCTTGACCAAGTCATACATTTCATTAACAGATGTTAATTCAGCAACTCTCTCTATAAATGAAAAACAGATATTGTGCTGGGATAATAATGGAACAATCATTTCTATAACCCTTTCTCCATTATCATTGGCCATCACCAGTACTCCAATCCATGTCCATCTGAAATGGAGAAGCAGAGACAAAATCCCTTCATGTTGAAGTCTTTCCAGTGGGCTCATCTGGAGGAAAAAGAGGCCTGGTGCTTTATGATTCATGATGGGATTAGAGCCATAGATGAGCTGCGTAATGATTGAGAGTAAAGGAAAGAGATGGGGAGAGACTCACATTTAATTGCTATTTTCAAGATTTTAAAAAATATTTACATTCATATACCAATGAAGAAATGCTTATGTGAATGAGCAAAAGATAGCATTGATGAAGTAAGGATGAAAGGACAAAAAAGAGAGATAAAGCAAGGTCCACTGCTAGAGAGATAGGAGGACTCCAAACAAACTCCTTTTTAGGACAGAAGAGAAGAAAAGGCCTGAAATGTGGCACAATTCAGAGAAAATTCTGACTGCCTCTTTGGAGAGATTATTTACACTCAAGCTAATTTCTTCATTCACAAATAAGCATGTTTTGAGCACTTTTAACTGCAGTGTAGTGCTATCAATTGAATGAATGAATGAATGAATGAATGAATGAGTGAATGAATGAATTAATTGTATGTTTGATAAATAGCTATGCCTATTACAGTTAGGCTTTAAGAGAAATACTTCATAAAATGTTAGCAAGATGATATTCTGACTGTTGTATTTTTGTGTGCTAGAAATATATGGCAGAGTTTTGTGTACAACTAAGGACAGTTGTAAGAATTAGCTTTGCCCAGAACAGCCCCTTTCCTTTTTCATTATTGTGAATTTGGTTTGTATATTCACTTCCATGAAGAACTCTAAACAGGGAAAATCCTAAATTGAATTGAATTGAATATTAAAATGGCCCTTGTTCCTACAGAAATCATTGCAGGTGTTTTAAAAGCTCTTGGACTTTGAACTGTTTTGGACAGCCTTTCCCATACTTGAATTCATATTTCCATTTTCTTTTATCCTTTCTTCTTTGCATTGTTGCATTACTTGTGTTTTTACTATTTATATTGTGTATGGTTTATATGTATATTTTCTACATAAGTCTCCAAGAGTAGTTTTATTATTGTGGTGGCATAGAAATACATTTAATCCATAGATAAAAATATGTATTTATATATTTTCTACAGAAGCTGTAGTTGATGTACACTGTACTTTCTTCCTCAGTCACTTTTTCTGTTTTTTGTACTGAACTTGTGTACTCATCTCTAAAATAATGTCATGTACTTAACGAAAGTTTATTTGATTATATCTTTGTGAGACTAAATTATGCTAGAAGACATTTTGATATTTGGGCTATACTGTTCTAACACGACTGTGGAAATATTTCCAGGTCATTTAATCAGAGTGCAATTTTGTCATGCATATTATAGTAGTTTCTTAGGTTAAAATTCTCTAGTTTCTCACCATCCTTCTTTAAAAAAAATGTGGGATAAGAGAATTTTAACAGAGAAGACGGTACAATGTTATTTAGAAGAATTCCAATTTATACCTCTAGTTTATCAAATGAATCCTAGAAGTTCTAAAAAGTCAGGTATGCTCTGTTCCTTACCTGTGAGATCTTATAGATATCCAAGAGACTTGCAATATGAAAGGAAGTTTTGGCATCTAATCCCTCCATCACTGAAATCAAATGATTCTGGATACCACAGATTTTTCATACTGTAGTAGTTTCTTTCCTTAGATTAAAATTATCTAACTTATCATCATCCTTCTTTTTTAAAAAGTGGGGTAAGAGGATTTTAACAGAGAAGAAGGTGCAATAATATTTAGAAGAATCCCAATTTTTGCCTCTTTGAAATCTAGAAGTTCTAAAAAGTCAGGTATGCTTTCAATTTGATGTATTTTACCTGTGGGATCTTATAGATATCCAAGAGATTTGCAATGTCAATGGAGGTTTTGGCATCTAGTCCCCCAATTATTGAAGTCAGATGATTCTGGATACCACAGATGTAATTGGGAAAAAAGCTCTTCATATTGTAAATCAGTAACATTGTGGCATGGTATGTTTTCTGTGCATTGAAGTAACTGTCATAGATGTTGAAACCAGGAGTGACATTGGATAAGATCTCTGAGTTTTTATTGATCTCCTTGACTGCAAATGCCAGGGCCACAATATTTTGGTAATATTTAGGTACTAACCTGAAATAGAAGATAAATTCAATGTCAGATAAATATTTAAAAATTGTTTTAAAGAAAATAGTAGTAATTATTTCATGTCATAATTCTCAGAATATTTATTTTTATAAGCATTTATATGAAACCAATGCAGTGAAGGTTTCATAAAGCAGTTATTTCATACAATATAATATACAGAAAAGCTAGCAAACAGTATTTTGTACAGTATATGTCTACTTATTTACATAAAACATCAGCTTTACTGCAAATAACTACATCACCCATGCATTTGTATTTTTTCTTTATTTTTGGAAATCACACTGCGGTTCTGTGATATGGAAAAATATATTCATAATGTATTTAATAACAGTTATTCACATCATTAAAAGTATGAACAAATGCCACATTTTGCTGCAATTATCTCAATGGTATATAAATCAAAAGGAAGAAAACTAAAAGGAAGAATGTGTACAATTCTCAGAGAGGATGCAGATTAAACTTTGCCAGACCTATCTATATAGAGCAGTAAACATTTCACTGAAGTTTTCACCTTAATATTCTGGTCCAGACTTATTGGATAACATTGGATAACTGGCTGGGGAAAATAGTAAAAAATTATACAAATCTCCAACAGATAGACTAATTGAATTATGATCTGTAGCAGTTTGTGCAGTTAGAAGACATGGAAATAAGCATAAAATTCTTACACAAGATCTTCAAGCAATGGTGGTGGTGGGACTTTGTTGAACTCTAGGGCAGGGCTTTTCAACCTTTTCACCCATTGTACCACTTTTAGGCTATGGTAATATCCGAGTACCACCAGTCGTCTAGAAAGGTGTCAAAAACTTGACGACCCCCCCCCCAAAAAGGAAAAAAGTGATAAAATACAGGTAGTCCTCGACTTACAACAGTTCACTTAGTGACTGTTTGAAGTTACAATGGCACTGAAAAAAGTGCCCCCCAAGCCACAGCCGAGCAAGACACCTGCCTGCCCACCCAGTGGCGCTCTTCCTCCTGTCCAAGGTTTTCATTGTTGTGAGCATTTCTGTTGAGGATTGGCAGCGGGGGTAGGGTGGGGGTTTGGTTTTTATTCCCACGTCTGCTGGGTGGTTGCATCAGGTTTTGGTCACTACACATGACCCTGGGACACTGTGACCATCATAAATATGAATCAGTTGCCAGGCATCTGAATGTAAATCAAAAGACCCTGGAGATGCTGCAACATTCCAGCTGATCGGCGCTTCTGGGCTCAGCAGAAGCGCCAGGATCAGTGCCGAGCTCCAGCTGGAGCCCGGTGCTGATCCTGGTGCTTCCATTGAGTCCTGACAGCCCCGAAGAAGTGCTGATCCTGGCGCTTCCGCTGAACCCTGACAGCCCTGCAGCTCCAGCCATCTCTCGCTCAGGCTTGTGCGGTGCAGCCACCGGTTCAGCTCATTCCCCTCCCCCACTACCACTTTTCTAGGATGGTCGCGTACCACCTGCAAGGTGCCAATGTACCACAGGTGGTACCCGTACCACTGGTTCAAAAGCCCTGGACTATGGGTCTAAGTGGGGTTCCTTCTTTGTGTATCTTGGGGAGCCCATAGAGCTTAGGGCATCTGGATGATTTCTCTCTGGGAATGATTCTTTGCTGGATCTCTTCGCTGATGGGGGAGGCTTTTATTTTGGATCTAGTGATTTTTTCCAGGTACGTGGTGGGATCTGTGTTTAGGGGTTTGTATGTGGAGTCTTGGAGTAGGTTGGTTAATTTGGTTTGGTAGTCAGATGTGTTCATAACCACCGTGGCGTTGCCCTTCTCTACTGGTAGGATTATTATGCTGGTGTCTTCTTTCAGGTTAAGTAGTGCTGTCTGTTCCTCTTTGGGTAAGTTGCTTTTGGGTGGCTTGCTGGTGCAGAGGATGTTGGTGGTTTCGAGTCTGATTCTGTTAGCGTCATCGGGGTTGATTTTGGTCAGGCTGGTTTCAACTCCGCATATAATGGTTTCAGTGGGGATGTGTTTGGGAGCGACTGCAAAGTTGAATCCTTTGGAAAGGACATTGGTTTCGGCTTTGGTGAGGATCCTATCTGAGATGTTATGCACTGTTTGTTTCATGTGTGGATGTGAGGAAGGAGGGGTTTGTTTCTGGTGTTCTTGTAGTCTTCGGAGTTTGTTGATGTGGGTGTCTGTCTTGAGGGTGGTCTGTGTTTCGGCTCTCCAGATGGCGAGTTGTTTGGATTTGTCCCAAAGTGCGGGGTGGATCTTGTTGCTGAGTTTGAGATGAAGTGAGAGGAGATCTTTGTTGTTTCGATCTAGGAGGAATCTTTTTGTGTGAAGTTCATTTCTGATTAGGGCCAATTCTGTTCTTTTCAGGATGCGTTTGGTGGCTGCAGAGTTGGAGTGGAATTTCAATTGGGAGCATGTGGGGATTAAATTTTGATCTCGGCAGTTGCGTAGGAATGCGAGGTCACATAAAATGGAAGCTCTTTGGACTTCGAGTTTTTCATAGGTCCTGGTCAGATGGTGGATTTCCTCCCCGTAGGGCAGGGCTTTTCAACCGGATGTACGCGTACCACTTGTGGTACATTAATGAGTGGCAGGTGGTACGCAGCCTTGCCTAGCCAAGTGTAGTGGGGGAGGGAAAGAGCCAGCACAGGCAAGGACTTACAGTGAGAGAGTCCTCTGGAGCTGCAAAGGCCCCAGGCTCACTTCTGGCTCACCCTCCCCCATGAGAAAGGAGGAGGGAGGGTGGAGACAGGAGAGGCTATAAAAGGAGGCAGTTTGGGCAGGAGAGGGAGAGAGAAAAAAAGCAGCAGCCTTGGGAGGAGGTGGAGTCAGCTGCACGGAGGAGGAGGAGGAATCAAGCAGGCTGAGGAATCAAGCAGGCTGGCCATGAGCCGATCTACAACTGCTGTGGCAGCCACCTGTGCTGGCAGCAGCAAACA
>NW_015388909.1:187545-188723 GCF_001527695.2 Protobothrops mucrosquamatus
TTCTCCCGCGTAAAATTGGAAGTGTCTTGGCGACGTTTCGACGAAGTCCCATTCGTCATCTTCAGGCTGGTGTTTTCGGCTTCGTGCTTCTAGGAGTAATGTGTGATCGCAGCTGTTTCTTCCTTTTAACTGCCAGTGGGGGTATGAACTGATTGGGTGGGAGCTTGGCTGTGTTCTGATTGGGTGGAGGTGTGTTCTGATTGGTTAGGGGTTTGGCTGTGCTCTGATTGGATGGGGGGATGGCTGTGCTCTGATTGGATGGGGGTGTGTTCTGTTTGGGTGGGAGCTTTGTTGTGCTAGGATTAGTCTGAGTTGCAGGGGGATTTGAGATGGAGAGCTGCGTTGCTGTTGTTTGGCTTCGCGTTCATGGTCGTGCCATATCTTCATGGTGGGTGTCAGTTTGCTTTATGTATGGATTGGAGTGGTTTAAAATGGCTAATGATGCAGCTGTGGTCTGGCTTCTGGTTTGTGGTCATGCCTCATCATCGGTGTGGGTTTGGGTTTGCTTTTTGCGTGTATGTGTGATGGTGACATCCTGTGTGATTTTCGTGAGTGTGGGTCTAGTGTCATTCTTTGTGTTAGAGACTCGTTTGTCAATAAGGGTGGGTTTCCAAATGGATGGTAGGCGGGAGGTATCATCTCGTTTATTCATGCTGTGTGGGCGTTTTTCTATCTCGATGGCGTCTCTGACTATTCTGTTGTTAAAGTGTTCAGTTTGGGCGATAGTTCTGGTCTTTTTAAAGTCAATTTTATGTCCTGTGGCTTTAAGGTGCTGGACCAGGGAAGAAGTTGGTTCCTCTTTTCTGACTGAGTTCTTGTGTTCTTCAATGCGTGCATTTATTCTTCTGTTGGTTTGTCCGATGTATATGGTGGGGCAGGCAGTGCATGGGATTTCATATACTCGCCAAGACACTTCCAATTCTACGTGGGAGAAAACCCGAATAACTAAAGACCTACATACAAACACCCGCGAAAACCTCAGAAAACAAATATCGTACCTCTATGGGGAGGAAATCCACCATCTGACCAGGACTTATGAAAAACTTGAAGTCCAAAGAGCTTCCATTTTATGTGACCTCGCATTCCTACGCAACTGCCGAGATCAAAATTTAACCCCCACATGCTTCCAATTGAAATTCCACTCCAACTCTGCAGCCACCAAACGCATCCTGAAAAGA
>NW_015388909.1:193085-194737 GCF_001527695.2 Protobothrops mucrosquamatus
TTTGAACCCGCTGCATGCCACCTCTCGGGGTTCCAAACCCCATCCTCGAGGTGGGCCCTTGAGATCTTATTGGGCCAGGCCTGCGCGAGGGGTGAGTCGCGCAGGGCCAATAGGACCGTCCTAGGGTACATAAGTTAAGTCGCAAGTCCGGCTGTGGGAGATCGAAAAAAAGGGGGGGGGAGGCAAATCCTCGACAGTTTAGTGATTACAGTTCACATGCTCACCTTACGTAATCTGCAAGGTATTTGGGAGGGCCTTTGACCCTGAGCGACCTTCTCGGACCTGGGGAACTTATTTATTTATTATTTATATTTGTAGTGTTTTCCCCGTGGCTTCCCACACTAGGTGAATTTCCTTGTGGTTGTTGTGTGACTTCAGTTTGACTTTCCTGCCCGTCTCTTAGGCTTGAGAAGTCAGAACTCTGTTGATCACTATACCCGGTTGACCTACCACCAATGGAGTTTTCTAACCCCTCTGAACTCATCTCCGTGTTCCCTGACGGAGTGTGGTTTTCCTGGCTCCTTCCTGTAGTGTAAGGGGTTAGGGATGCCTCCCTGTTAGCCCTTATGCGTGGGGACATCCTTCTATGAGCCATTTCAGCAAAGGATGTGTTTCCCCTCTGTTTTGCCTGCTCTTTTGCATGTTGTGAGTTGTGAGTATGCTCCCAGTGATTCTCCGTGTCTGGAGTATTGTTTGTGAGGTGTGGATAGTTAGTATACCTCCGGTGAGACTCCCCGGCTGGAGTGTGTGTGGGGGTGTCTGTGTGCCCCCGTCCCCGTGAATTGCTACCTGAATCTCCAGTGGAACTTGGGTGTTGAGAGCCCGTGTCGTTCCCCACAACTGTTGTTGGCAGCAGATTCTGATTCTCAGAATGCATTTCCCATTCCTCCTCCCCCCCTAGAGGAGACTGAGGAGGAACCCCAGGTGAGTCTCGCCTCACACGTAATTGATCAATGTGGCGGCGAAGAACACGGCCGTCTTCCATTGACACCTCGTAGGACAGTGGCCCCGAGACCTTGCAGACCACAGCCGGAACCCAGAGGTGTCCAGGCCCGTAGTTCCTGGCCCAGACAGGATCGCCTTCACGCAGGACCCGTGGTGGGTGTGGCTGAGACACCTGTGAAGCTACACGCTCTGGATGCAGCCTGTCCAATTTAGTCACGAGCCGACGACCCCAACGGAGTTCGGCCGGGCACTTACCCGTGGCAGTGCACGTAGTAGTACGATGGGCTAGAAGAAAGTCAGCCAACCTGTGATGCCAATTGCCGTAAGTCAGCTTCTTGAGGGCGTCCTTGGCGACGCGGACCATCCGTTCAGCCAGACCGTTGGTGGAAGGATGAAAGGGAGCCGAAGCAGCGTGGCGGATCATGTTGGCCCGAAGAAATCCCTGAAACTCAGTAGAAGTAAATTGAGGACCGTTATCCGACACCAAAACATCTGGCAACCCGTGTGTAGCAAAAATGTTTCTCAACACTTGAATAGTCTTGGCGGCTGTGGTAGAAGACACAGGCACGACCTCCAGCCACTTGGAATGGCTATCAACAACAACCAGGAAGAATTGACCCTGAAAGGGCCCAGCGTAATCTACATGTATTCTAGACCATGGAGTGTGTGTTTCCTCCCACCTGTGTACAGGGGCCTGGGGCATTTCA
>NW_015388910.1:0-56187 GCF_001527695.2 Protobothrops mucrosquamatus
TGTTAGAGTACATGCTTGGTAGTATAAGACCCAATCTGGTAGTCCAAATCCTCCATTTTCTTTAGCTTCTTATAGCATTTTCAGTTTAATTCCGGTTTTCCTTCCTTGCCAAATAAATTTCGAGATCAGTGTATTCAGATCATCAAAAAACTTTTTCTCTATTTTTATAGGTACTCTTTGGAATAGAAAAAGGAATTTTGGTAAAATATTCATTTTCACAGTAGCTATTCTTCCTAACACTGATAATTGTAAGTTTTTCCATTATTCCAAATCTAATTTTGTTTGATTTAGTAATTTTATATAATTATCTTCTTTTATCATTGCACATCTTGCTGTTAAGTATATTCCCAAATATTTAACTTTCTTAACTATTTGTAAGTCTATTTTTTCCTGACAGATTTTTTTTGTTGAGGATACTGTTTGTTTTCTGATGGTGCTCATGGTCGGTTCTTGTTCTACCAGACCTCTCTCATTATTTCAAATTTTGTGTAATGCTATTCCTCCAGATTTATCAAAACATTCATGTTTCATGTGTTATTAGCACCCTAAAGCTGGACTTATTCCTCAAACTGGATTATTTAGGAAATAACATATTAAATCGATATACAGTAATACAAAAGAATGCAAAATGGAGCTGGCAAGTTGCCCAGAAAGGAAAGAAATGGGCTGTTTCACTTATTTTTACTCATCTTCCCACTTTTTGTTAAAGAAAAACACAAGTTTTTACTCATTCAAACAATGACAACAAAATTCAAGCAGATTCAAGGTGGTATTCTTCAGGATACCAAATAACCAAAGTATCATTAATATGCTTTAAATCACTATAATAATATGTGATTTTAATTAGATTTAGCAATTACTTTTCATCAATGAATGCTTTTCCAACTAGGGCTATTATCATTGCCTTGAGCAACCTACTCAGAAGATTTCAAACAGTTTTACATTCACTATGATGAAATAAATAGTACTGTTAATTTTATGAAATTAAATAATTTCCTATGTTATCTTTCAAGTATGGGCATTTGTGGAAATGACTACATTCAACGAACTCGTTGAAAAGCAGGTTTGTACAAGGTTTCAGTTAGGTGGATTCCTTGTTTGTAGTGATTTACTCCTTCAGGCTGGCCAGCATTCATGCAACTATTTCTTGTAAGCCAATGAAGATAGCCAAAAACTATGATGGTAATGCACAGAACTCTTATAATATACAAATGGACACCTGGGGGAGAATGTGGGTAATTGGTATTAAATTTACATTGCGTCACAATTTAAAACAAAACTTTTATTAAATGTTAATGTAGGAGGTGACCAGGCTGAACCAAGAGTTGGATCAAATGCACCTTCAGTTTGGAGTTTCTATGCCTCCATATAAAAGATCTAAGTCCAGCCCCACTTGAAGTCCATTGACTCTTGTCTGGTGCCAATTTGTCTTGACCATCAGTAGACCAGATTCTTGTGTAGAGGTAGCATAGAATAAACTTGTAGTACTTTTGATCACTATCCTGGCTCCTGATTTCTTGCACCTAACTTTAATATTGCTAATGTTAATATATGACACCAGAGAAATTATCTAAAATGCACACAGGGATTTCAAAGCAATGTTGGGAAACTGAAAACATGAAGGCACATTTTATTTATGGTGTACTTGCGAAAGATTTAATAAATTTTGGATACAAATTCATCTGTTAATGCAAAAGCATTTTAAGATAAATATAATGAAATAACCAGAATTCCTTTTATTGGGACTTACGGACAATGAATAATAAAACACTCCTGGCAAATTGATTTTGTATACAGTAATTGCAAAAATATTATTATATATACTATGATGAAAGAAACATGGACAATGAACATATCACAATTTGCTGGGAAAGAAGAGATGACCTTCCTAGTCAGAAAAAAAAAAGTTTTGAAAGACTGGAAACTTTATATTGACTTTTTGCTGAAAGAAGAAAGAATCATATGATTTATGGGTTTGAAGATTTTATAAGATGGAATTAAGGGTGGGGCTGAAGGGATTTGTATCCAAGAAGAAAGAGGAATTATAATTGTGTTTATAAGGTTGTAATTGTAAGATTATACTGTATACAGTTCTGGTCACCATGATACAAAAAGATGTTGAGATCCTAGAAAGTGTGCAGAGAGAAGCAACAAAGACCATAAAGTATCAGGAGACTAAATCATATCATGAATGGTTGAGGGAACTAGGTGTGTCTAGCGGCTAGCCTATAGAAGAGAAGGATAACTGTCTTCTAGAACTTGAGGGGCTGTCAAAAGGAAGAAGGCATTGATTTATTTTCCATAGCATCAGAGGGCAGGACAAGAAGCAAGGGTGGAAACTCATCAGACAGAGATTCAAGCTGGAAGTGAGGAGAAATTCTCTGACACTGAGAAAAATTAATCAGTGGAATAGTTTGCCTCCCAGAGTTCTGGGTGCTCCATCATTGGAAGTTTTCAATTTGACCAAGATGGTATAGGTTGTGCTGCCTTGAGCAGGGGTGTGTGGACTGGAAGATTTCTGTGGTCCCTTCCAGGCCTATGATTCTATGTTCTATGTAATGATCTGTTAAACAGGCACTCAGAAATAATTATATTTCATAACTTAATTTCTTTTCTTTCTTTTCTCGTATCTCTTTATTTCTTTTTTCTTTTTCTTTAGATTTGTATTTTACTTTATATAAAATTCTCAAAAAGTGAAGCACTGAACTGCTACTGTGAACTTTGCCCTGTCAGACAGCGGGTGAGGGTCTATAGAGATTCTCAACCATTCAGGTCATGGTTGTCCCAAAGGTGCTTTTTACAAAAGGCAACTGGACTTGGTTTTTTTCTTAACATTTTGCCTTTCTCCCAAGAGACTAGCCACTTGTTTTGTACAAACCTGTACATTTTGTACATTCCTTATCTAACCCCTCAGTCCAAGACCTATAAATGGTATTGCTGTGTGAATAGCTATGCATCATAAAAACCCAGAATATAATGGAGCTTGGGGATCACACAGCCCTACCTCTGTCCAGTGCAGGAACCACTAATACAGCATCCCTGACAGATGGCCATCCAGATTTCATTTAAACATCTACAACAAGAGAACCCATAATTTCCTGAAGCCATTTCTTCTACTGTTTAATAGCTCTGTTAGGACATTTTTTCTGATGCTAAAATTAAATCTATGGAATCTGTTTGGGATTAGAGGACATAATGCAATTAAAGGCGTGATACTAAAGAGAGCTTCTCACTTTTCTAAAAAAAGAGAGAGAGAGGAAAAAAAACATTAGTGGCCTAATTTATTTTTCATTAGTCTCTACTGAATTTTCCTTCACCCCACTGCCTGCCTTCACTGCTATAAAGATGCTGTCTCTTTCACTTTTATTTAGATTCATTTGTAGTCCATTTTGGTTTCAGATTCTTCTCATAAAGTGGCATGGCACAGTTGAGGTTTGTAAAAAGCATTGGAGGAAGGAAGCCTTTGGTAAACTTGGTTGTTATATGAAACAAAACAAAGTAAAATAAAATCCGCCCCTAGGGGGATTTTAAACATTAATAACTTCTTGCATTTGAAGCAGACAAAATAGTAAATGTCTTTACACAGCTTAACTCAAAATTTTCCCATTCTTCAGCAGAGAAACTTTCACAGTTGTTACATCTGCAATGTTAAATGCCAAAAAAGCTGAGAGGATAATGTAAGGCCTGCTAAAAATGGACTATCAAAACACCCTTCTGCAATCTGTTCCTTTCCTGGTGCATTAGATTCCCATTCCATCAACCCAGTCTTCTTGGTTTTGTCCTGAGCTGTATTTATGTATCAGCCTGTGATCCTTCATGGGTGGTCACATAAATCCTAAATATGCAGGAAGTTGTATATTCATGTTAGAAGAATGTTATACCTTAAGATCAAACATGTTTGGTGCATAGTCATTTACCTTGCATCAAGTTTCTCCAGATTTATTTGTCATGCTACAGCATTTTTTGTTTTACTGGAGTTCACTCTGAAAGTTTCCTCAATATTTACAGTTTCTCTAGGTTTTTCCTGAAATGGGCCACATGAACAGAAATGAAGACAGACATCTAGAATACTTAACACTATGAACACTGCCTTGTGTTTTTGAGAAGGCAAGCAGTTCTCTCCCCATGTCTTCCTTCAGGGCACTTTTCAACAAAGAGTGAAATAGAAAACAATAAATTTTCCTAGCTTTGAGAGCAACATCAATGAAACATGAAAATGAAACTCTTAAATGATACCGTCTGTGTGCCTTAGATGAGAATGACCTTTATTATCTCAATTTTAAAAAAATAGTTTTTAAGCATAAAAATACTTCTCTATAATTCCAATTGCGATTCATTATCAAGATTTAGAGAAATGTTCTTATATATCATTATATTCAGAAATTATTTGCCCTATCTAGAGAAACAAAGGAGCTCGACCATGTCAACCAACTTTACTTTGACATTGTCCCTCCTAAATAATCTCTTCCACTAAGGTGACCAACCGTCCTCCTTTAGGGAGGACAGTCCTCCTTTTGTGAGTTCTGTCCTCCCTCGAAAAGTGTCCTCCTACATGTCCTCCTTTTCGATATTTGAAGACTAATCTGCAGGGTTTTTTTTTTCCATAGAACGCTCAGAACGGCGTTCTGGCACCTTTTTTCATGTTTTTTTTTCAACTTTTGTATGAGCTGTGCTACTCCCCCTATTGGCTTTCGAAAGCCAATAGGAATTGCTGCTGAGCCCGCCAAAACACCCACCCGGCAAACTTTGCATATGTAAGTTGTCTGCAGCGAAGGCGAATTGGCAGGAACTTTGCACCCCTCCCTGCTACCCAACTACACCATCTCCTAGTTAGTCCCAAAGATACCTGGAGGAGACTGGAGCGGTGACGCCACGGTAACTTTCTCTTGATCTTCGGCCCTGCTAGGGCAATAATGGCTGCGAGCGCAAGAGGCAGGAGCGGCGGGGCTGCTGCGGGCGGGGGTGTGAGGGGCGACAGTGGCCAGCTGCCCCCCATGCTGTGGGAGTCGCGGGACCTGCTCTACATGTGGCTGCACAGGGTGGGCGGTGGTGCTGGCGGAGCGGCTGCAGGCGGGGTGTGTTGATGGCAGGCTGCCCCCCGGGGCTGGAGCCAGTGCAGCTGGTGCTTTGGGAGTCGCGAGGCCCACTCTACACAGCGGGGCAGCAGTGCTGGCGGGGTGGCTGCGGGCAGGGGCATGGCATGTAAGCATAATTACAATATAAAATGTTATTGTTACAAATGTTTTTATTATGCATTTATCATATTATAGTGTATTCTGTATTATTGTTGCAATGAATAAAATGTTTCTTTTATTTACAATATTTTTTTCTTCAATTCATTTGTGTCCTCCTTTTCATTGTAAAAAAGTTGGTCACCTTACTTCCACCAGTGTCTGTACATACAGTGTGAAATCTGCCAAGAGAAAAACTTCACATACAGAGCTGTGTGCATAAAGGTCTCAGCAGAAGATGGATTCTCCAATTACAGAATACATGAAAATGAAGTCCTCTCCATATAAAAGGTAACTTGAATTATGCATCACCTAGAGTGGTGAAAATAGATATGGTTCCAATCATTCTTCTCATAGCTATTTCCATGTAGGAAAAAAAACATCTGCTTAAGGCTATATTTTTTGTTGATTCTTACAGAATATATTTTTTCATATAAACATATAAACCTTCTCATCTCTCCCAGAACTTTTCTAGAGACTCTTTAATGTATATATCTATTTAAGAATTTAGGTTGTCATAAAAGTGGTGTAGGGCTTTCTTCATGTTAAAAAGATTAATTCAGGTACATCTTTATGTAATGCTGTGTACTCTGTCCTTCTCTAGGGGATGCCTGGAACCCAGACTGGTCATTGGGTTTGTTGTAGGGGATTAAGCATTTTGATCTAGAACATTGAGGAGATTGTGTGAATGTTCAGTGGACATTCTGATACGAACAATTTGAATATGTTCTGAGAGAGTAAAACAGCAGAGAAGAATAAAAATAAGAACTTGTAAAAAAAGGATGTGGAGAAGAGAGCAAAACTTGTCATCACAGAGTGAACATTCAAAAATAGATCCAGAGGATGGAAGCTGATACATACACTTACATATTCTATGAGTTGCAAGCAATTCTAAGAAAGCAATAACTTAGCTGGACCACATCCCTTCCTATTTTCTTAATGAAAAACTTACCTTAAATTGTACATCCATGAGACTTGCTTCTTCTCTTTCATTTCCCTTTCTATTGAATTTGATTTTTTCTACTTTTTTATTCAACTAAGTGGTCCATTGTTTCTCCATTTCTCTTTTTATGAATTATGAGAAGCGGTACTGGCGATGCTGGAGGTAGTATTAGTGAGAGGCATCAAATTTAAAGCACTACAAAAAATCATCCCAAGAAAATGGTAATTGGTAATAGCTCTGGAACCAAACTAGCCACCAAAAATAAAGAAATTTGAAACCAGTTGGACAGATTTCTAGAACCTTGAGGGAATGATGGTAATAGTGCTTAAATTGTATGTACATTATATTATTCTTACAAAGAATGATACCATTAGCTTCACCATCTTTTTTATGCTGTCTATTTTTTCAACACTTGCCACTGCCCCTCCCCCCAGCCCAATAGATTAAGTATGGCAATTTATAGCTGCTGGCAGTCTCTTAGGTTTATTTGATACTAAAGCAAATTCTACTCCCTAGTAGGTCTGCAACCAGCTCTAAATAAGCAAATGGACTTTGTAGCTAGGAAGACTTTATTTGGCTCAGGTATACCATTTGCAGTCATTTCTAGAGTGAAAGATAATATTGACACTCACTTATGTCCTTGCTATTTTAAAATAGGACCCTGCAATACACATCACTTGAAGGGCTACTAGGAAACTTCAGCTACTACAAAATGTTTGGAGTGAGGCCACCTTAGCAGCTTAATTCTGATACTGCATTGTCCACATTTGTTTCTTGATAAAAATTAAAGAGTTGGTGATTGCCTACAAAGCCTTAAGTGTCATATGTCCAGTTTACCCTCTGGGAATGATTCTGCAGCATCTGCAGGAGGGATTAAAATCTGAAAGGTAGTAGGCACAATGTTGTGATTAAAGACTAGCTCATTTTGTATATGGGCTGATGGGACTTTGATCGTGACACTGTAGCTGCCCTCTTGCAGATTTTGAGCATCCCTGCAGATGCCCATGAAATGCCTGCTCTAGAAAGAACCTACCTGCTCAACCTTGTTGATCTTTGAGAAAATGCTCTGGCTTCTTCATCCTCAGAAAGTTAAGAGGAAGAAGCTCTAAAGCATGTCTTTTCATTGACTGCTGTATCCCTTATGAAATATGCTGCTCCCAGGAACTTGTAGGTTCCTACATTTATATGATTTCATGCAGCAGTAAAGATCTGTCTCTTTATAAGAGCATTTGAAGATTAAAAATCCATAGGGCTGTTTTTTTTAGCCATTATTTGCCTTGTTGGGCATTAATATAATAATATTTTTATGGTTTATTATTACTGTTGATTTATTTATTTTATTTGAAGTTAGCACTTAGAGCAGTTAAAATAGAACATAATACAAATCTTAATAAGAAAATGAGTAAATAAACAATACTGACATCTAAGAACCAAGAAATGCCAGGTTCTGCTGATCTTCAGTCATATTTTGCCTTAGACCAGCTTTATCTGTGCTCTTTATTTCACCAGGGTCCACCTATGGGACATCTGGTTACAATGTGACCTTGTCATTTCTATCCCTTACTTAACTTTGTTATGAAAGACAAAGTTAAGTAAGTGTCAGACCTTCAATGTATTTCTTTTCTATGCCCTCATTTTCGAGTTCTGCCCTTTTATTGGGGGACAGGAACTTAGGGGGACTTCCTTTGTTTTGTTCTATCCTCTTTGAAGTATCTTTTTTGGGGTGCAAAAGTAATGTGCTTCTGGCCATCTTCCTTATCTCCAGGCAGCTGGAAAGAAGCCGTGGAGAAACCTGACAGCCTTGAGAACGGCGCCTTATCGGTTCTTTCCCACAACAACTTAGCACCTATGGATTGGTTCAATTCAAACCAGCTGGATGGACAATTGAGGTGGGGTTTGAAAGGGTTCTTTTAATGTAATATTTCGTGTGGGAAATCCTCAGATCCTGCCTTACTCTCCTGCTATCAATACCTTCCAATAAAAGTTTCTGTTGAGACAATGCAAGTTTCAAGAGTTCTACTTTCTTGGGAGGATTAACTGAGGCAGGTCCTTACAGTAAGGGATAGAAATGACAAGGTCACTTTGCAACCATAGGTGGACCCTGGTCCAAAATATGATTATATTTTGTTTTTATGAAAGACAACAAAATATAATCATATTATTGATAATTTTTTTTTAAAAAAGATGGAGGCATTGTCTTAATCTTACTGTCATGCAAGAACCATCCTTTCCCCCTCCAATTGGTTAAATGATTTTTTCTTGCGATGGAAATATAATTTTTTGGTATGTTTTCATACATAGCAATTTAAATAAAAGTGAAAGAAACACTTCAGAAATGTGATTTGGCAGCTTTCTGTAACACGTTCAGTGCCAAATCTGACAGCAAAGTTATTGCTGAAAGCAATTTGAATTTTATTTTATATTTTTTCTTTTCAAATTTCTCAGCTGCCTCTCCTGTTTCTTCAATTACTGTCTGCTGCCATTTGTTACAGTTCCTTCCTTCATGCCCTAACTTCCACTCTTCACAGATTAAAACTTTGAGAATCACTGGGAGGGTGTTTTTCCCCCCTCAAGAGATCATATACATGCTGGTATTTTGGCATCTCAAATGGAAACTACCATGTGGGTGGCTTGGGGAGAGATTTCCCAGTTCAGATTATAGCGAGATCTGTTTTACGTTTGTAATTTAACTTCAGAAGCTGAAGGAAGAGTGGGCAGCTCTGCTATTTTTGCCTGTGGTGAAATAAACCCATTTTTTTCTCCTCTGCCTCATTGATAGTCTGAGATTATATCTTTCCCTCTCTTAATTAAGCATATAACTGATTTTATGGCTTGTTCTTTTCTTTTTTCATTTTTTCTGACTGCCTTTTCCCAATTTGATTTAAACATCTTGGCAATTTTCTCCCAGTTAAGTCTTGGCACCAAAGTAGCCTAATTTTTAGTTTGTAAAAAATGCTTTTAAATCACGGTCTAGAAATACCAAGGACAAATCAGTCCCAAAGACAAAACTCATACTTAGCCCAATGAGTCTCAATTTCCCCCTAACTGATCATCTTTCTAAATGTCCACTGGAGTGAGAAGAACGTAGGTCTCTCCTCTTTTACAAGGATCTTTTCCCCCTCTATGCGGTGATTTCCAGATGAAGGTCTAAAGGGGCATTTCATCAATCAATAAATGTCTTCATAATTGCATATTATAGATTCTTCTGACTTTTGCACTTGGTTTTCAGCAGTCTTCTTGGCATAATTTAACTTTATGTCCTCATGAAGCTTTAAATAATTTGGGCAAAAATACTAAGCCCCCCTCCCTTTAAGCAGAAAACAAAAATCGATATAGCTTTACTTCCTCCATCCTGTGATGTTTGTGACCATATAGTAACTTCATATAGTGGAACAGGGAGTCCATTGGTTAATCCCAGAATTATCTAAAAGAGGAAGCTTGTTCAAACTGTGCATAACAAAAAGCAGTTCAGTGGAGGACAGAGAGGTAGGTGACAGTTCTACTCATCCTCTGAACTGGAACTAGAAATATAATTTTTTTTGCAGAATGTTATCATAGCTTTACATTTTATGTATGGACTTGGATCAATGCACTGATCCTGTTAATGGAAAACAGCTCTCAATGGACAGAGTCATAACTCATCTTATATGGAAGATGCAATCCCAATGTGAAGTAACTTAGTTGAGTGTGAGGGTATATAACTCTAATATGGAAGAAGGAAATGGTACATTTGTTTGCTGTATACTAATAGTGTTCGACTTACAGCCACTCATTTAACAACTACTGTACATTACAAATACATTGAAAAAAGAGACTTGCAACCAGTTCTCACGCTTACAACCATCACAGCATCTCAGAGTCACATGGCAACCAGCATGTATTTACAACAGTTGCAGCATCCTGGGATCTGATTGCCATATGCGGCTTTCTCAATTAAGCAAAGTCAATGGGGGAAGCTCAATTCACTTAATGACTCACTGAATAACAATGTGATTTGCTGAACATCCATGTGATTCACTCCACAACCGTGGCAAAAATGTTTGCAAAATTAGGCAGGACTTGCTTAATGACCACATCACTTAGCAACAGATGCTGTGGTCCCAGTTGTGGTCATATGTTGAGGTCTACCTGTAATTTTTTTTATCTATTAGTACAGCGTGAGAATGGGCCATAATGTATAACATTTAGAATAACATTGTTATTCTAAATATCACTTCTCTGGGTAGGCTGAATGGAAATACAAAGGAGGATTTCTGTCTCCAAATTTGATAGACCTGATAGGTAGAATCAATGGTTCATGTGTTTGTACTTGACTTTTCTATTTCTAAATCAGAAAGTTGTACAACAAATGCCATTAATCTCCACTGGGATCTCACCCAAATTAATTAATTAATCAATGTATTCAGATTGTGAAACTCAGTCCTTCTCCAGAATCTATCAGTGCTCAGGGAATGAGCAACCTGGCAGGCAGAAACAAAGATCTAAAAGCTAAATTTTGCCAATCAATATTCTAATTCTGCAACAGGCAAGAAAAATTGGAAGGTGGAGAGATGCTCAAGGACAGAAATTAGTGTTAGCATATAGGAACAACTAGAGTTTCCCATAACATTTTTCAATGACATTTTCTTATTTTATTTTATTTACTTAACATAGCTGGCTCTATATCTTGCTTGTATTCATGGGTGAAATTAAATTTGAGGTGGGCAATTCAATTCAGAAAAAAAATGGGCTGGAGAAAACTGTTCTACCATGGTAAGCAATTTGGACCTATGACTGCACAGGCTTCTAGACTGCTGAAGGGTTGGTACAGAATAGAAGATAATTAATAGGAGCTCTGGCTGGTATAAACTAACCAAAGCTTACTAGAGGCAACAACAGTACACTGACTCTAATCAACGAACAAAATGGCCTGAAACACAGACCTTGATGAGTAAAGAAACAGCTGCAGGTAAGGAAGACAGAGGTCAGGATTCTTAAGCTGTTTGGAAGCAAATCTGGCTGCATATCTTCAGTGCAGGAGGCGGCAATCACCTGGCTAGCAAGCAGCCTGAAGCAGACAGAAAAATTGGATAATAAACAGAGCATGATAATGTATCAGATTGCTAAGCAGTGCCTGCAATCTCCTGGTTGGAAGATATTGTCTGACATAGTTTTATGGGCTCAGAAAACGATGCCTCACTCTATGAGTAAGTAAACAGAAAAGGTCAGCACTTTCTAATATAGCTCCTGGCAACCTTGAATTATGTCTGGCCTCTGCGTTTGAGCTGCAGTTTCAAGCCATACATTACTGAGTGCATTAAAGAAATTCTAATCACTAAGTACTGGTCACTAAAAGTTGTTATCAAAAAAGTGTCCTTAGAAGCCTGAGGATATTTCAGAAGTTCAACTCTAAAAATATATATATTAGCACAGCATACCTGTCCTTTTTGCAACATGCAAGTACAGAAGAGGGTTTAGCATACAACAAATAAGCATTGCAGGAAACTTGATTAGGATTTTCCTGAGCAGAAAGTACGTTCCTAATTTTAGTGTGTTAGTATTCATACAGTCAGTGGTGGGATTCAAATACCTGAACAACTGGTTCTCTGCGTGGACACCACTTCTGAGGCCTCCCCAGCTCAGAATGGACTTCCGGAAGTGGCAACCATGCACTTCTGATGGTCCATTCTGGGCCTTGTGGAAAAGGGCTAGGGCATCAGCCGGTTTGCCAAAGTCAACAAAAAATTAGCTACCAATTCTACTGAACCAGTGTGAACCGGCTGAATCCCACAACTGCATACAGTGCACTTCACTTCTCTGGTAGGAATTTATTGATGGCCAAATTGATATTCTCATATTTGGGCCATACATTTTCAAGGGTTCCAGGGGATGAAATATGAAAACTTCTATTTGATAAAAGCTGAAAATAAATTACTTATTAAAATATTTAACTATGATACCATTAGAAAAGACCCTGATGGGAAAGATTGAAGGCAAAAGGAGTAGGGGATGGCAGAGGTTAAGATGGTTAGATAGTGTCTTTGACACAGTGGGCATGGATTGGGCAAACTCTGGGAGACAGTGGAGGAAGGGGGGGTCTGGCATGCTGTGGTCCATGGGGTTACAAAGAGTTGGACATGATTTAGAGAATGAACAATGACAACTCCCTTTTTATGATCCTGTAATCCCTTAATTTAGAGTAGAATCAGGGTGACTAGATGGAGCTGAGCATTTACTGACCAGATGCCCTTTCTGATGCTATGTAAAGTTCACAGCAGATATTTTTTTCTTTGCACCCTAGGAAAGAAACATCTGCTGCTCCCTAAGATTGAACTCTCAATTTTCGGAGTGGAGATGAGTGTCTTCGCTATTAGGCACCACACCATTCAATGAACAACAAAAACAACATGGTATTATAATTTAGATTGAAGTACAATTAAAATCTAATTGAGGTGAGAACAAAAATAAGAATGCACACAAAAGTCCACATATGACACATAGAGCTATATGAATAAAAATAATAAAATATGTCCCACCCTCTGCTTTGACAAACTGAAATTTGTCTTCCAATCTCACTTCTAGCTTTACCTATCTAAAGTGGTGTTAATACATAACTGCATGGCTAACAGAAAGGTTTTAAGACCATTACTGATCTCTTCAAGGAAGAATGTGCATATGGAGATAAATTGTAAAATGGAGATCTCCCAAAATGAATAAGGGAATGTAATCTTTCTCACTTATTTGAAGAAGCTCTAATCATGTGCTTAGGAAAGAGAGAAGAGTTATATTGTTGTTCAAATAATCTGGCCAGATACTTCAGTTTTTCAGGTTTGAATTTTTTTAAAAAGCCATGATCAAATTATAGAAATGTATTAACTGTATGTAATTTCAAGTTGAAAATTAGGAAAAGTTGTGTCAAAGTGTAGAAGGCAGAAAGTACAGTATCTATATGACTGGATGCAGATGAGAGCCATTGGGGTGCATTGTGTTTGGCCAAATTCCAATTCAGATTGGAACATAAAAAAAAATGTAGCTCTGCATGATGAAGCACGATTCCCATGAAATGACCTGAACTAAAGTAGAAGCCACATTGAATTTCAACAGATATTTTAAGTGGTCTTGAAAGAGAAATACTGTGTTAGTAAAACTATATTTTACAAAAATGCTAATTTTAGATTTTGTTTCTCTAAGGTGAGTATATCAAACAGTGTATAATCACCCTAAATCATCAAACAAATCGACCCAGAATTCCCATTTAGGCACAAATAATCCGGTTCAAATTATTCTAATTTGGAGACATTATTCAAAGCTCTCTGGAAAAAGCTCTAATGGTGGAAAAGGTGGGAGGAAATAGAAGAAAAGGACAACTGGAGGATGGACTTAGTTACAACAGTAATGTGTTCATTGTTGAAAGACCCGAAAGATTAGATTAGGCATACAGTAGATCATCATGGAGAAGAAGGGAAGATCTTTTTATGTGGTTGCTAGGAATCGAAAATAACATGATGGCACATAGTCAATCAATCAGATTGGGAGTAGGAAAAAGTGACTGACAGATTCATCTTTTAATCACAGTCTATCATGAGTTCCTCCATCACAAACTTTTTGAAAGTGATGTTGACTTACTGACAAATAACATTACATTATATTCCCAAACAAAAATTACATGCTGTAATACACATTCTTGAGGTTTCAACTTTCACCTGGTTTTCCAGATCTAATGCTACCCAATTAGTCCAAGGACTGTCCAACTGGGGCAGAAATTTCCTTCAAGAAATACCTCCTTGAGCTGCAAAATCTCCTCTTGTGAAGCATTTCTTTTTTCTTTGTGTTTCTAGATTTGGGCAAAAGTGTAAATCCATGTTTCCATCTGATTTTCAAGAATAAAGATATTGTCTTCATAACAGTTTATGGTGCATAAGGAACTGGTTCACATTGAATATGTTGAGTGAGAAATGTTACTTTATGCCATATAATAAATTGATATTCACCCCAAATAACTACTGGGAATATAAACCTATAATGTGAATCATTTTAAGAGGTAAAACCAATGAAAATAAGAAATCATATACATAAAAAGGAAAATATAAACAAATGTGTTCACCTAGTAGCATTTCTATCATGGACTTTTTGTGAGTTCTCAAGATTTGACGTGGTGGCGAAGTGGTTAGAATGCAGTATTGCAGGCTACTCTGCCCATAGCTTGGAGTTCTATCCTGACTGGCTCAAGGTTGAGTGAGCTTTCCATCCTTCCAAGGTCAGTAAAATGAGGACCCAGATTGTTGGGGGGCAATATGCTGATGTTGTAAACTGCTCAGAGTGCTATAAAGCAGGGGTCGCCAACTTTTCTGGGTTGGCAGCCCAGTGGGAAAGGGAGGGACAGGCACCTTTATGTGAGTATGGGCACACATGCAAATGTGGCTGTGTGCATGCGAATGGGGCTGTGAGCATGGGCGCTCTGCAAATAGGGCTGTTAGCACTGGTGCATGGCTTGTGGTTTGCCTAGTGCCAGTGAGAGGTTTGCAGCTCTCCTAGCACCGGCGAGAGGCTCATGGCTTGTGGCTTGGCTAGCGCCAGCGTGAGATTCACTACTCGGCTAGCACTGGTGCAAGGGCAAGGAGTGAGTGCGACACATGCATGCATGCACTGGCCAGCCACTCACACAGCCTGGTGGCCAAGAGGCCATAGCCCAGTAGTGGGCCACGGCTCATAGGTTGGGGATCTCTGCTGTAAAGCACTGTGGAGTAGTATATAAGTCTAAGAGCTATTGCTATTGCTATTTGAGGAAAGATATAATGCAAAACATCTCTTGAGGTGTATTCTTGTTGTTGTTAAGATAAGCCAAGTCAGGCTCTGCCACCTTCTCTTGGCCATTTTTATTGATAACTGGGAAGGAGGTATATAGCCACAACTTGAAATTTACAGTGCATTGTCAATGGAACTTCCTTTGGAGATTAAAAGTTGCACTGTTTTTTTCCATTAGCATCTCTATATTGACTATGTCATTCAACTTAGGTTTCTTTCCAGCATATTTTAACATGTTTCTTTTCATAATGCATTGCAAATTGGTCACATTAAGAATAGGAATATTACTGACATGAATTTAGTTCTATTGTATTCAAGAGTTTACCCTTTTCACACTTTCTGAAAGCATGTAGTTTGCCCCCCAAAGATTTGCAAATGTAAGCTGTTTTTTTTTACCCCCCAGACACATGGACATTTTCATGAACAAAACATTACACAATAGCCATTAATCATTTCTATTTTCTTAAGAATGCCACAAAGCCTATGTGTAATCCATTGGAAAATGAAAATCATTCTGGAAGCTAATGTTTTGTTTGCAGCATGCCATATTTTAAAAAATATTGCTTAGATGTAAAATAATATTTTAAGTATAAAACATAAATAATATAGATATTATAAAATAAAATATATAATATATTTATAATAATATTTTAAAATATAATATAAAGCCATTGTTATTGAGAGAAATATTGAACGGACAAACGAACAAATGAACGAAGCAGCACACAGTTTTCCATATTGTGATAGATATTTTTTTCTTTTTCAACAACAAACATATGAAAAACTTTTTTGAAAGTCTGAAACATCTGAAATTCTAAATTCCAGTATTTTATATAACAGTTTAAGTTCCACTGGGGAATGTTTATCCAACATTAGCAGTAACACTCACTTGTATACAACTACTAAAAATGGAATATAGTTGCATGTTTTTGTATAGAAACATTTTAGTTTCCCATTAATTTTCATGGAAAGAGCACCTCTCAATGTGCTAACCAATAGCATTTCAAGCCCCCATCCATTAATATAAACTGAGAAGCCCATATGTGCTTCATGGCCCTTTTACTGAATCAGAAAATTGCATTTTATAACAAGATATATAACCATAATCTCCATTCAAACGTTGAAAATAGAGACAGGGGCTCTACTGCCAAAGAAAAGATTTAAGATAGGCTAAATATTGCAATTACCTGAAGGCTGCTTTGAATGCTACTTATTTTTTTTAAAATGGTCTCCAGTTTCTCCTGATTACCAAATGTAATAGACTTTTATGCTACAATGCAACTGTTGAACATTTTAATTGGAATGCCATGTCAAATTTTTAAATTAAAAATCAAATACTCAAAGCACCAGTGCATTTTTGATTACAGAGATTAAAACCTAATTGAATTCTCTTGCACAAGCAAAAAAAAATCATCTGAAAATTTAATTAGAGCAATGTTAAAAGCAGTTGATTTTCTTAAGGAAAAATCCCACATTCCTTAATTAGGAAAAAATGAAATGCAAAATACCTTTACATTTTTTCTCCCCTTCCTCCCCCTTTTGCAGCACACCCTTGAAATCACAGTCTGTCTCTCACATACACATATTCTCAATTATGGAGCTATCATATATGCGGTTGGAATGAAAGAATACTCAGATGTAACTTTCCAAATGATTTCATAATAAAGGAAAATCTGGGTTTTGCTTGACTGGAGCTTGTATTTCCCTTTGATCAATACTGAATTATTCATGGTGGATTTCTGGCAAAATCCCAAGAACATTCACATGTTAGAGAGTGAAAAAATAACACATATGCATGAAAAGAAAGATCCTAAATAAACATGATTTGATAAGTTAAAATATGTTTCAATCTACACTGAGGGGAAAAAAATAATGTTAACAGACGTGACCTTGCTACTCCCAAGGATTATGTGTGGCAATGGACAAAAGACAGAGGCCAGCAATGGAGCAAAGATCAGGATCAATTTCTCTACCATCCCTCCTTTTTTCTCTTTTTCTTCATGTATTAAAATACACAGATGCATAAACACATGAATATGAACTGTAGATTACCAGGCAATAGTATCTAAAAAGCAATCAGAGACAGCTTTTTAAGCAAGGACCTCACCAAAATTACTGTTAAGGTGGCAAAGAATTCCACTTTAGAAATCATTGGCAGAACGGTATGCATGGAAACATTTATAACAAGAAGCACGTAATAGACAATCAGAAGCATCAGATATGGGAGCAGTGGGGAAAAAATATTGATAAAGCAGTTTTGAGCTGACATGATGCAGGTCCACCCCTTTTGTTTGTTGTGGTATTGCACTTATGCATGAAAGTAGCAGAACCTGCTTTTCAAAAGTGCAATGACATTATGTCATTTTGACGAAAGTGCTGGATCCTGTAAATGTCCTGAAGACAAAGAATGGCTTCAGTACAGTGATGGCGAACCTTTTAGAGACCGAGTGCCCAAACCGCAACCCAAAACCCACTTATTTATCGCAAAGTGCCAGGGCTGCATCAGCATTGTGGTGCCCTCAGGGGGGGCATGGGGCATGGCCCACTGGGTGGGCATGGCTGCAGTTGTCACGGCAAACTGGGTGGGCATGGCCACCTCGATGTTGCTCATGGAGGGGATGCCTGCGGGAGCCGGGCAGGGTTGGGGGAGGTCCAGGGGGTCTCTGGCCGGTGGGGCAGTGGGCAGGAGGCCCAGCATAGATGGGGGGAGGCACGCAATCCTAGCTGGGACTTGTGGGGCCATGGCGCCGATGGGGATCCAGTTTTCCTTGCTCAGGGTGGCCTTTGGCTTGCTGGGTGTGGGCGTGCTCTACCACCTCTACTCGATCTTGCTAGCTGGCCGCTTCGCCTCCTTTGTGCCTAGTGGGGCTGCCGCTCTGGGCGGTGGCAGCGGCCTAATGGACTTGTGCAAGCTACTGGCAGCAGTGGCGTGCGTGCCCACAGAGAGGGTTCTGAGTGCCGCCTCTGGCACGTGTGCCATAGGTTCGCCACCACTGGCTTCAGTATATCCCAGAAAGATATCTGCTACCGCAAGATGTGTATTCATTAATAATATAATTGTAATGTTATGTAAGTATACTATTCTTGCAGGGAGTTTATTGTTTCCATTGGTTTCCTGCTTTGGCTTTATAGTATGTGCAGTGCTTAGAGTCTTGAAAATTGAAACTATCTATACATTTCACAAAAAATAAATAAAAAGCAAGCAACCATTTGGGTTAGGCAAATTAACACTAAGAGATTGTATCTGGCCCTGGATACAGGTTGCCTACTCCTAAATCATTGCAAAACCCTTCCCAGATCAGCACTATTCCTGGTAATAAGTAACTTTATCAAATTTTCAGAAGACGTCATGATATGCACCAGATTAATAATAATAATAATAATAATAATAATAATAATAATAATAATAATAATAATAATAATAATAATAATAATAATAATAATAATAATATTAATAATAATATTAATAATAGTAATAATAATAATAGTAAAGTTGGAAGGTACCTTGGAGGTCATCTATTCCAACCCCCTGCTCAGGCAGGAAACCCTATACCATTTCGGACAAATGGCTGTCCAGTCTCTTCTTAAAAACCTCCAGTGTTGGAGCATTCACCGCTTCTGGAGGCAGGTTGTTCCACTGGTTAATTGTTCTCACTGTCAGAAAGTTTCTCCTTAGTTCTAGGTTGCTTCTCTCCTTGATTAGTTTCCATCTGTTGCTTCTTGTCCTGCCTTCAGGCGCCTTGGAAAATAGTCCCCTTGGTCTATCATAAGAACACTTTATTAAATTATTGTCTTAGCAAGTTGTATGAACAGAGCTATTATGATAAACTATAATACAGTTCATTTATTTGGGCATAGCATGTAGTGTGTATACAAGTGTTTTTGAGCCAAGGTTAATATGCTGTATAAACTCGGCCTTATATAACATCCTCCTCTTCCTTTCGAAGCTGATTGGCATTTCTAATGCCAGTTCTAATCATAGACAGTAAAATGTACAATTCCAGAAGCATGAAGGTGCATGTGCCTCTGCTCATCTTGCTAAATAATTGTACTGAAATAAGGAGGATAAATCTCCCAATGTTGCTTTTTCTGCAGCTCTGTTGCACTCTGGCTAATTTGTTACACAAGTAATGCAATTTATATAGAAATGATGACACAGAATTGTATGCCTTCTTCTCCGCCTTCTAAAAAATTATGAAGAAGACATGCCAGGTACACTGTGGGATCTTATCTGTGTTAGACTGTAGCTATATAGGGTGTAAAAGCTTTTAGTCATGTCTGGCTGCCAAGACTTAGGGTTCTAGTAAAAAAATCAAAGTAGTCTGCTGACCCCTGCTGTAATTCTTAAATCAATCATATCTTTGAAATTCAGCTTGATTTTTCCACATTAAGGTTTAGTTGTGGACAGTTCTGTGTCCATTTCTCCCTCCCAAAAGTATCTACATTTTCATAAATATTTTTCCCTATGTATGGGAAATATTCCTTCCTTCCTTCCCTCCCCCCCTCCCTGTCTTTCTTTCTTTCTTTCTTTCTTTCTTTCTTTCTTTCTTTCTTTCTTTCTTTCTTTCTTTCTTTCTTTCTTTCTTTCTTTCTTTCTTTCTCTCTCTCTCTCTCTCTCTCTCTCTCTCTCTCTCTCTTTCTTTCTTTCTTTCTTCTTCCTTCCTTTGAGAATAGAAAGGTTAAAAAAGAAATGTACCTTGTATGCTTTTTACAAGGTGTATATTTGCATAATACTAGTAAATCGAAGCAATGATACATTGCAGTCACTCATAGATGATCTAGATCATGGCTTTTCAACCAGTGGTACGGGTACCATCTGTGGTACATTGGCACCTGGCAGGTGGTACGCGACCATCCTAGAAAAGTGGTAGTGGGATAGGGGAATGAGCTGAATGGCAACTGATTCATATTTATGACGGTCATAGTGTTCCAGGGTCATGTGAAGTGACCAAAACCTGCTGCAACCACCCAGCAGGAGGGGGGAATAAAAACCAAACACCCACCCCCACCCCAGCCCCGCTGCCAATCCTCAACAGAAATGCTCACAACAATGAAAACCTCGGACAGGAGGAAGAGCGTGGCTGGGTGGGCAGGCAGGTGTCTTGCTCAGCTGTGGCTTGGGGGGCACTTTTTTCAGTGCCATTGTAACTTCGAACAGTCACTAAGCGAACTGTTGTAAGTCGAGGACTACCTATACTTTATCACTTTTTTCCTTTTTTGGGGGGGGGGTCATCAAGTTTTTGACACCTTGCTAGGTGACTGGTGGTACTCGGATGTTGCCATATCCTAAAAGTGGTACAGTGGGTGAAAAGGTTGAAAAGCCCTGATCTAGATTAATAGATGCTGAAAACCAAGAATAGCTGGAGCTTTGTGATGCTGAACAGTAAATATTTTGGCTAGAAATCATTTTTTTTTGTTCAAAAATCAATTTCTATGTGATACAGTTAAACTTCAAAAGACTACAAACATCTGAAAATATTAATCTCAAAGCTGAGTTAATGCATGTAAATTGCTTTTTACCAAATGTAACACAATATTTAAATAAAAAAAATAGTTTCACTGTGTATCTGACAAATCATTTCTTGTTGAAAAAGATGTAATGTAAAATATTAAAATTGGGTTTTTTTAAAAAAAAAGAAAAAAAGAGAAAGGAAAAAAATACATACACATATTTAAGTGATTTTTTTTTAAAAAGTAAACTACCAAAACAGATTTTTAAAAATTACAAAAAAAGGACATTGTGGTAGCCTCCCCTCTTTATTTTCTCCCCCTCACCTTCCCGCAACACCAGCCACTAATTTTAATATCCTTATATTTAATTGCACTTTCTCCTAACATACATATTTGTAGATGTAGATGTACGCATTCTGGCAAACAGTTTTCACTGATTGTTTGTTTTAATTTTCCCTCCCTTACCCCTCACACATACATACTTTTGAAAGCTGTAAACTGCATCACAAATATTTCCCATGTATGGTCATGAAATGCAAATCAAATCAGTTCATATCAAATCAAAGTTTCTTCCATCCCCAAGGCTGTAGAACAGGCATGTCAAACTTGTGACGTCACGTGACATTGCACGAAGTATTTGTACTTTTCCCCCATTGCCGGCAATGGGGTGGGTGCAGTTTCATCATGATGCATCCAGCCCATGGGCCAGCAGTTTGACATGCCTGCTGTAAAATAACACAGAGCCATGGCCAGGAGTTGGGCTTGTAAGATCTAGATTTTACTCTACCTTCAGTCATGGAAACATATCAGATGACTTCTAGCCAGTCACTCTCTTCCTGATCAGTCTGCTTCACACAAGCATCAGACTTCTTACAAACTCAAGGAATAAATCATTATTTTCCAGAAGTTTAACCCTACCTTTAGTAACCAGTTGATACAAGAAGCTTCAAAGATTTACTACACAGAGAGAAGTTGCTTTATTGCCAAAAAAGATACACACACACACACACACACACACACACACATACATACATACATACATACATAAGATCTGCCTATTGCAACAGACTTTGTAGCAAGTAAAATGTAGCAAGTTTATAGCAAGTAAAATGCTTCATAGAATAGAAAGGAGGAATGACAGTATTAGTACAGAAAGAAAAGAGCAATTTGGACAGTAGCATATAAATGCTAAGGACAATATAGAGAAAAATCATATGTCAAGAGTAAAAGTACATCATCTAAGACCCCATGTGGCCATTCAGCCCCCAAACTATTCATGTACCCCAGTAAGCTGTAAGCTTTAATGAAACAGAAGGGAAAATATTAAATATGATTTATAGTTATTTATAGTAATTTCAGTTCAATAGAGGCTTTGAAAAATGAGATTTAGTTTTTGCCTTGACAGCACCCAGAATCTTTTAAAATATTTTTCTTGTTATTTATTTAAAATATTTTTACCAAATAGAAAATCCAGTTGTGAATACATTAAGCTGAAAGAGATGCCTGAACAATCTCAAACTTCGAGCAAGCAATTTTAACTGAGGTTTGGGAAGAGACGGCTCACATCTACTATATTTACTACATAAATATAATACACTGTGGAAATATACCTGGAGTGCAATGGAAACATACCTGAGCCAATTCTAGAAGCTGTTAAATAACAGCTGGTGTTTTTCCCCTTAAATCCACATCCTGGTTACCTCAATTAATTAAAGGAAACATCTTTGTTCTATCTCAAAGTTGACACTCTCATGAGAGATTTCATTATTTTATGAATTGGGATGAGGACCACATTGCTGGCAGACCTAAAGATGTTAAACATATATGCAATGTTTCTCTTCAAGCACAAATTACTAGTGTCAGGTAGGAGAGCAGCCCAAGTTAATTCAGGAACAATGCAAGATTACAGCATACCTAATCTGTAACAGTAACCAGACACCCAGTTTGGTTAAAGCATCAGGTTACAAACCAGGAGACTGTGAGTTCCAGTCCCACTTTAGGCATGAAGCAGCTGGTTAACCTTGAACTACTCACTTCCTCTCAGCCCTAGGATTGGGAGGCAATGGCAAACCATTTCTGAAAAATCTTGCCAAGAAAATTCCAGGGACTTGTCCTGCCCGCCTCTGAGAATCAGACATGATTGAACGGAAGACGGGGGGGGGGGTACAGTAACCTAATGTTCTATAAATGTATACAGTGATAAGGCAATGGTGAATCTCGTGGATTTAGATGGCTTTCATAAGCACTCTGTTGCTTAAAAAATGGTTCTGAATCATGGCTTTAACCTTTGAATGTTTTAAGAGAGAATGAGATCACTTTTTCTCATGTGAATTTATCTGATCTCTGAAATCTGTTCTAGAGGTCTTTCTCCAAGGCTTTTTAATGGTTTTTTTGTTGTTTTGCTAGTTTGTTCTTTTGTGTTTCTTTGGCAAAAATGATGTTTATGTTAATGCATTTTTATGTTAATGAACTTGACGAGTACAAATCTGAAGTTCAAAGGCCTGGAGACTTAAAACATATGAAGAAGGGTTGCAGGAATTGGATATGGCTAATCTAGAGAAAAGAAGGACTAGGGGTGACATGATACCAGTGTTCCAGTATTTGAGGGGCTGCCACAAAGAAGAGGGGGCCTTCCTTCCTTCTCTATAGCACCAGAAGGCAAGACAAGAAACAATGGAAACTAATTAAGGAGAGGAGCAACCTAGAATTAAGGAGAAACTTCCTCTCAGTGAGAACAATTAACCAGTGGAAAAGCTTGCCTTCAGAAGTTGTGGGTGCTCCATCACTGGAGGTTTTTTAAAGAAGAGACTGATCATCCACTTGTCTTAAATAGCAACAGCACTTAGACTTATTTATATACCACTTCACAGTGCTTTACAGCCCTCATTAAGTGGTTTACAGAGTCAGCATATTGTCCCCAACAATCTGGCTCCTCATTTTATCAACCTTGGAAGGATGAAGGCCAAGACAACCCTGAGCCTCTCAGAATCAAACTCCTAGAGTGAGCAATGAGTTAGCCTGCAGTACTGCATTCTAACCACTGCACCACCATGGCTCTATAGTATAGGATCTCCTGCTTGAGCAGAGGGTTGGGGTAGAAGACCTCCAAGATCCCTTCCAATTCTGATCTGTAACAATGCAGTGTTTTGAGACTGAGCACAGTGAAGTAGTTATGGTGCTGGAATGAAAGCAGAGAGACCCAGATTCTAGTCCTCCCTTAGGCATGGAAACCGTCTTGAGAGACCTTGGGCCAGTCACTCCTTCTGATCTCTGACAAGTGTCAGCTCTGCAAAATAGAATAAATAATTTCCCTCACTCTATCATGCTGTAAATAATGAAGAGCAGTATAAAAACAAGAGGACCTTGTGACCATGTGGCACAAGCGCTAAGAGAAAGAAAAGCAAACATTTTTATACAATGTTGCCTGTTCTTATTTCCCCAAAGAATGCCAATGGAATCCATTAGTATGCCATTCTACCGTTTAGAACATTACAATGCAGTTCACAGTTAAATGCATGCAGAAATGCCTGTTTTATGGAAATTGCCAACCAAAAATGTGTTCAGTTAAAAAAAAACACAATATATGAGAGATAATATCATTAAAATATGCATCTTAAAGAAATAATATGGAAAAATGTATATTAAGTAAAATGCACACAAAATGAATGCAAATTTTTATATATAGGCTTTGCTTAAAAATGCAAACTTGAAATGAGAAACACATTTACGATTAAAAAACGGAGAGCCTGAGAAGCACTACATTCAATAGGTTCACAATCTCAACTCTTATCCTTAAAAAGTTGCTCTGTTGATCATTCTTTTACTGTAGATGGATGAAAGCCATTTTAAAGGCAAGCTAAAAGGAAGGTTGGGGATTTCTTTTTTTATATATATAATATTTTATTAATTTTCCAATTTTCCATTTAAGTATTTAAAAAGCAATGTGGTGGCTGGTTAATCAATAGTTTGATAACAAAATCTTTAGTACAAATCTCAGGTTACAACATCAAATATTTCCTCTCTTTCCGTAGCTGGCTGACCGGCTGTACTCAGCGTGTGGTCCTCAATGGAACCGCATCTACATGGAGGGAAGTGTGTAGTGGGGTGCCCCAGGGGTCTGTTCTGGGCCCAGTGCTCTTCAACATCTTCATCAACGATCTGGACGAGGGGATAGATAGGGAACTCATCAAATTTGCAGATGAAACCAAGCTGGCAGGAATAGCCAACACTCCAGAAGACAGGCTTAGGATACAGGAGGATCTGGACAGACTTGAACACTGGGCTCTATCTAACAAAATGAAATTCAATGGTGAAAAAAGTAAGGTTCTACATTTAGGCAAGAAAAACCAAATGTACAGGTATAGTATAGGGGGTACCTTGCTCCATAGTAGTAACTGCATATCTTAATTATTTTTTACATTCAATCTTCATAAACAATCCATATCCTGTTATTAATTTTTCCCCAATTTTTAATTACCCATCAATATTCCAATTTAACCTTTGATATTTATAATTTTCAGGTTTTAGGTAACCAAGATTTCCCTTATCTCAATTCATAACAGAATCTAATATCCAAAATACACATTTTATGTATTTGAATATAATCTTGTTCTATTTCCTAGAAGTTATCTATTTCCCACCATATTAAATCATCTACTTAATAATACAATATCCCCTTTAATAAATCAAAACCATTATATATATATTACCTGGGTTAATCAATAAATCAAACATATTCATAATAATTATTTTTTTCTTTTAGGTCTAATTTTAAATATTAAACAGATAAAATTCTTATTTTCAACTATTTTCCAAATATTTTAAATCTAATGACCAGAATTTTCCTTATCTCAACTTCTCCCTTTAACCCTCTAATTAATAATATTAAATCCCTCTAATAAATCAAAACCCCAATTTTCTTCAGCCTTATTCTGGCTTTCTTCCTTTGCCAACTAGGCTTCTATATCAGTGCTTTTAGATAATCAAATAGATCTCCCTCTATTATTATATATGTTATTTGAAATAAAGGAATCCATTTAATTGCCATTTTTTGGAAGGACTAGCCTATTTGTATTCATTAAGTTGTCTCCCTATTATTCCAATTCCCCATAATTGCCCTGATATGTTTATCTTCCATTCAAGCTGTTCTTCTTTCTCAAATTTCTTCTGATTTATATAGAAAGTCTTTTCCATGTTCAGTGTTGTCACTCACTTTTTCTGGATTTTCCATTAACTGCATTTGTTGGTCAGTTGAGTCCTCTGTCTTAATATTTGATTGTCCCACTTCTGTTATCTTCTGCGTTGTTAGTTCTTTGGTTGTAGTCAAAGTTTGGGTTTGTGTATCTAAGCTGGTGTCTTGATCTTTTATGTTAGGTCTTATTTTATCACAAATCAAAAGAATGATTTCATGTATTACTTTCAACATGGAAAGAATCTTTTCCTGGTCTTCATCCATCTCTTTCAAGTGTTTATAAATAGTCTTTATAGTAGAAATAATTTGTCAAGCAAGATTTTATAGTCCAAGATATTTCATCAGCTCATATAATAACCAATATTCCTCAAATAAAAAGATAGGAAAGCAATTCCCCACCTATAACTCTGAAAGTCAGTAAAGGTTTACATTCACAGTTCAAGTAGGCCAGTTATGCCGCCCAGTTGTTCTCTTACAGCTGAATTTCTCACAGGTGGTGCCAAGGTCAGAAGAGTCTTTTCTAAGGTCTGGGCTTCGAGCCAAGTCTCTATTAGGAAATAAGTTGTAATACCAAACTTCACCACAAGATGTCACCAATGCCGTTTAAGGTTTTTTAAGCCCAAAATTTTTATAATCCTTTTTCCAATTGTATTTCTTTTTTGTAGATAAAAGCAAAAGTCTCCAATAAAAATAGGAAAATTTTTGGTCCCCAAGTTTTAGGAACATATAAATCCAATTAGGTTAAAGTTGTTCTTTTAGTGCTTTAATTCCCCTGGGTAGTAAGTTGTCACTATTCTTAAAGGATAGGATAGAAATTCCCTTCCCTCTCTCCTCACAGGGGGAAAGATACTTCAGGCAGCTTTTACAGGAAAAGAAAATACTTAGGATAAAGAGAAGATTGGATCTCACCTAGTTTCATCTGCGTTGCTTTAGAACTGCTTGGTGGTAAATTTGACTTTGGCTGTCTGCAGCCTAGTGACGGGCCATATTACTATAGCCAGTCTTTCCTCTGCCGGTTTGGAGGGCTGTCCCGGATCAAGCAGAAGGGCTGCCATCCTCCCGCGATCAAGTGGGGGTCCCCTCCTTACTCGTCGCCCCTAGAGGGTGACTTTTGACCCTTCCCAGGGTCCCCCAGAGGAGCAAAACCGAATGTGGAAGACGGAGCTCGCCTTCCAGCATCCACAGCAGCCGCGATGGTAAACTGGAAGCTGAAGGTTGGGGATTTCTAATGTGTAACTCATATTGTTAAATGTATCTATACTTATATCTATATCTATACCTATACTGGCAACTCTAGTTTATGTTTCTTGGCAAAATCCTGGAGAAGATCAAGAACATACAGGTACAAGATTTTGACCTGTACTATATTTTCCAGCAACTTAATACAGAACATTTATGTAGAAGATTTCCTAGATAAAATTCAGTTATTTGCCATGAATTCTGAGCATGTACGGATGTGTCTGTGTGTTTTAATGCATATGCTGGGCTTTTTCAAAGAGGAGATTGCCAGGGTGGGGGCACAATTGCCCCAGTCTCATGAATGGAGGAGCTCCTATCTCAAATGTAATTTAATACAATCAATATTTTTAAGGCAGCAGAATTGATTTGCTAAAATATAATAGCAAGAGTCATTTTAGTGTTTCATGTCAATTACTCTACAATTGATTTCAGCAGAGAAAAAACAATGGAGAAAAAGAATTAGTATGCAGTAAAAATGTATTTGTATGTAGAATGGGGAGTGTTCCAATGAATACTTAAAAAGAGCCTCTAGACTGGGTTAAAATGTTAGATCTTGGCAGGAATGTCTGAGAATGTGGAAATTGGGTATGCATGCTGGGAGGTGGGAGACACTGAGGAAAGCTACACCCACTGCCTTCTAGACTTTGATGCTGGATCAAAGAATGATAGCTTCCCATTTTGCTTATACATTATATGCACTACCTAGTTATAGTATTTTCCTACTTTCACATCATGGTCAAATATCACTTTATTTCTGTCTTTAATTAGGCACAAGTCCCACCATGCACATGCTTACAATTTTAATTTTCAACCTGTTGTAAGTGACATTGACAATTGTCAGGAGTATAATGAAATATTGGTCTCATACAGCCTATATTGCAACACATTCAGTCCCCAACTTATCGTTGCTTAATTAAAATTTGTTACTGTGCCACGAACCTCATTGTGCATAGTAACACCCTGCATACATTACCAGCAATTTGCCACTTTGATAAATAAACATTACATTCATGTGGTGGGATTATTATTTTTTTTTGCCATCAAGCATGAAGTAAGACCCATGATTAAAAAAAACAAAACAAAAATCTTTTAATTACAAAATTCATTAAAATCAATCTCAAATAATAATAAAAAAAGCTTTGCATTCCTAATGCTAAAACGATAAAAGTGATCAATGAACCACAGCTAAACAAAACTAAACACATTCATTGAAGTTGTCAAGAAGGATGGTGGAGGGGGGGAAATTGTTTAATTGATCAGACTAATATAACACATATTAGTAGAAGGAAGCTGCAGAAGACATTTAGAGAAAGAGCGGGATTACATATCCCGGAAACAAGATTCATTGTGGGAAGCATCTTGTTCTAAAGGTCAGTGTGATATAGTGGAAGTATGTTGGGTTTAAATCTGAGCATTTTGAATCTGGACTCAATAATATACCTCACCAAGTGATCTTAACTTGAACAGACTATACTCTTGTTCTAATTTGTGTCTCAGGATTGTTTAAAGGACAACATAATAACATCTTATTTTTAGGGGTGAACAGAGTTTTCTTTATATGTTATAGCAACAGGGCAGTTTTCAGACTGAGGCTTTTACAAACTCAGTTTCTGCTACCGTGCAGTGTTGCAGGGTCACCCAAGCTTCAGGGCCAAGGCATCAGATAGCTAGATGACCTGTTGAGAGCTTTTGTTTATGCTTAGTGACCATTGTAAGTTTTGACCCTTTGCTAATATTCTTTTCATTGTTTTAACATGTTGTTAGCCACCTAGAATTGCATTTGCAAGCTGGGCACTCATATAAATTACAATGAATAAATAAATATAAAAATAAATAAAACATCCAGAGATGGAACTCCTGCTCTACAATGTGACAGCATTTTCTAAAGAACCAGCAGAACTCTTGCTGGTTCTGTATAATTCTACTCTCATCTATGCTCATTAGTCAATGCATCTTCTTTTTATGAGTAGAAACAACAAACCTCTGGCAACTTTTCTCACCTTATCTGTTATCTGATCTCCAGCTGTCTTTGACTGTCTGCTTCTAAGCTCTTTGATTTTCATATGTGGAATATGGTATCAGCCCCTTTTTAATTAGATCTTCTGCTTCTGATAAATTAGACCCTTATTTGTCTTGATATGAAATGGGGCCCTGGGGCAGTTTGCCACAAAGCTCAGCCCAAGTTTGGCTAAAAGACAGAGTGCAGATGTTCAAGTAATCTTTCAATGAGCTTTCTATTCCAAACCTGGTTGAGAAAATACTGTAGTACCTGTACTCTAAAGGAAAAAGATAATTTACGGTAATAGAATTTTTATGACAATCTTTCTCTTGGGCTTGGATGAAAATACTCTCATTACCAAAATCAACACCTACCTGGGAATACAGGTAGTCCTTGACTTATGATCACAATTGAGCCCAAAATTTCTGTTGTTAAGCAAGACAGTTAAATGATTTTTGCCCCATTTTACGACCTTCCTTGCTAGAGTTCTTAAGTGAATTGCTGCAGTTGTTAAGTGAATCTCACTTCCTCATTGACTTTGCTTGTCAGAAGGTCCAAAAGGTGATCGCATGACCCCCGGGATACTGCAATGATCATAAATATAAGTCAGTTGCCAAGCATCAGAATTTTGATCACATGACCATGGGGTTGCTGCAATGGTCGTAAGTGTGAAAAACAGTGACATTTTGCCAATTCCATCCCATAACATATTTTCAAGTCTAAGAAACAGTTTTCACCACAAGAAGAAAGACTCCCTTAGTAGCAAAGGAGTAAGCTTGAAAATTTATATATAGACATGTGGACAATCAGCACAATTTAAATTTCTGGATATTTCCCATGAGTAAAAAAGGTATGGAGGAACATTAAATGAAATGATAGATAGCTTGATGCATGCTCCTTCCCCCTGTATCCTTTTTCTTTCCGCAAATGAGGTTTCATATAGTTTTTATATCAAAACACTAGGTTGGTTGAGGAATCAAAAACACATTCCCTTACTCACCATTCACATAATGGCTATTCTTTTTGTGTTGGTTTTACCTCCTATTAACAGTCATTTATGAATCTTGTTCTTTTATCTTGACAATATGTTAGCTGTACTAGCTCATATCATGAGTCTGTTCAGCTAACTTCTTTGTTGATTTTTAACATGACAGCAGTTGAAAAGACAAAGCAGTCTATGAAGATAATAAATACATCACCAAAGCTTGTTGTTCTCACCTTCTCGTGCTCTTTTTTCTTTTGTTAAAATCCCCCTGAGGAAATATTTTAAATATTTCTGCTTGCCACATGAATGATCTTGTAATGATAATTTGATGAAGATTACTAATGCTAATACTAATATGTTTTGATTCCTGTAGGAATGTTTTCAGTTTCAATAAAATACTTAGTTGTACCAAGCATCAAATATGTACTTTAATGAATTTCTGACATCTCTCTTAAAATAAAACCACAAAAGCAGATCTTCCCTCCCTGCCTCTAAGCAGCAGAATGGCCAAGTAAGTGTGCAGATGTATTCATAGTAGTCACACATCAGAAACCATTTTTTCTAAGGCTGTATTGGTGCTACCGATCTCTTCATGAGGTGAAATACTTTGCCTCCACCAAGTGCAGCCTCAATGCTAAATGTAAGCTCTGCTGCAGACCCCTGGCAATAATGTTTTGCTTTGGATATTAAAAAAGAGCTTTATTTAATAAAAACTGAGAATTTTAATTACTGTAGTAAAATTTATACAAACTAAATTTAAAGAAAAAAAGAATAGAAAGTACAGGAAAAAAAGAAAAAGAATATAATAAAGGAAGAAAATATAAAGAAGTTACTTCCAACCTTCATGACAAGAATGTGAACAAATTTAATAACTCTTCACCCTTTATATCAGGTTCACAAAAACCAAGAAAGACACACTGATGTTCTTTTAAGCAGTTTGTTTTATTGTGTCTGCCCATAGACAGAAGTCCTGCCAAAATAAAGCAAACTACTGACAACATTAAACATATAATCTGAGAACAACTAGGAACGAACTGCTCTGATGCTCTTTCTGCCCTTCAAACTTTCTAAACTTTGCTATCTTTTGCTTGGCTGGAATGCACTCCCTCCCTTCTGGGAATCTGAACTACCTTCTATCACACCTTATAAGGTTAAACAAGTACCTTTTTCTCCCATATGCCATCCCTTATGTGTCAGAAAATCCATAAAATATCAACTTTTCAATCCCGGAGGTTTGCAAAAAGTCCATAAAAAGGTGCCAAAAGATTGGGGAAATGACTTATTTTAACCTTGATCAAATAAACCAATTTGATATTTCTATCTTTTACTTTTAATCATGAAGATTTTAATCTTTAACTCCATCAAATATTGTGCATGAGGTGGAAAAAAAATGAAACTTTGATTTTGGGTTTTACTGATTAGATAGATTTGTTGTTATAGAAATGGCTAGTTTAATCAATTATGTAACAGTAAAAAGTTGAGGTTTGATGTTACTATTTTATTCTACTGCACCAGAGGGAGTCCGAAGTCAATGCCTTTTTTTTCTTTTTTTTCTTTTTTTCTACACTTTTCCCTTCCCTTTTTCCTCCCCTATTTTTTGCTATTATTTGCTTTTGTATTTTTGTATTTTCAATTCTTCTTCTAGACCAGGGGTAGGCAACCTTGGATCTTTTATGACTCGTGGACTTCAACGTCATAAAAGAGCCAAGGTTGCTTACCCCTGTTCTAGTCAAAGGTTTACTCAAAACTCTGTCTTTTTGATGAGGTAATATTGGAGATGGTAGAAAAGCATGTTCTCCAAATTCAACAAAGCTGGGAATGGACTGTTCCAAACGAATTAAATGTGTGTCGCAAAAAAAATTCTAAATGTGTGTCGCAAAAAAAAATTTGGACTGTTCCAAAAAAATTAAATGTGTGTCGCAAAAAAAAATGTGTGTCGCAAAAAAAATTCAATGCAAAATAAAGCAACATGGTGACTTTGTTCTTAGAAGAAAGTTGGTCATATTGTTCTCCAAAGCAACTTCAATGTGGTTGTTTGCATGGAAACAAAAACATACTTGATGATTTTCTGTAGTCTTGTTCGTACAAATATTTTCCTAACTCTTCCTAACTCTTATTTTGTTATTTCAGGTATGCACAACCTAGTCCCCAGAAAAGCCTTCATTATAGTCTTCAAAGTCCATCCAAAAATGGCTGCCAAATAATAATTCTTAATATGACAAAAGGAGAACATGAGGAATAGTCATATTCACTGTATTTAACTCATTCAATTTAATTTTAATTGCATTTAAATGTACAGTGGATTAAATCAAATTTAGCTTTTATGGTCCTAGCCCTATCTACATTTTGGAGTACAGCCTCTGGCATGACACTTAAAGGTCAAGTGCGGCTTCAGCCCAGAAAAGATTGCAATATCTGCCTTACATATTTAAAAAAAATTCAGGAAATAGAATGCTTTAGGTATTTGAAGTTTGGGCTTAAATATCACCTATCCTTATCTCTGCCACATGATATTTTCTCAAATAGCTCCTAGATAGCTTTCCAGTACTAAGTGCATGTTTGTGTGTGTGTGTGTGTGTGCATGTCTAGAAGAGGAAGCAAAGTTAAGGAAGCTTAAGAAACAAAGGCCCAGTTGCACTGAACCAATGTAAATGAATGATTGTCTTCTTCATAGTAAGAAGAAGGAACAACTTCTAAAGAAAAATTGTTGGGGTAATAAGTCAAAGGAGAAAGAGAGGGCAACAAAGTGGTCTTTGATCTAAGGAAGATTTAAACATTAAGTAACTGTCTTTCCAGGTAGAGTAAACTGGAAATACAACCAAATAAGTTAATTCCACTTGTAAAGCTGATGTAGGAGATGTCCAGGCTGAGCCCGAGGGAGGGGGTCAAAGGCATCATAAGTCACGAGTCCTTGCAAACCTGCAAGATATCTAAGTCCAGCCCACCTTGAATGCCTCTCTTATCTGCCGCTCATTTCCCTTAATGGTCAGTTGATCAGATTCTTATAGAGAGCAATAAATCTTTATATTCATTTGAACCGCTTGAATTTCCTGGTTTCCCCGGCTCTTGACAGCTACATCAACAGAACCAAGAGGTGGTTCTGGGTGCTCTTGGTTGTCACCTGGCTTCTGGAGACAAGATTAAGGGAAGATCTGGAGGCTAGAATTTTCTAGTTGTGGGATGAAATGTTATTATCTTTTTTTAATATTCAAATTTAAATTGTAACTTTAATTGTGAACTTTTAAAAGTGCATAATATAGAGGAGTATTCTTCTTTGAACTCCAGGAGAATGCAAGTATCTTTGAATAGAACTGCATTCCTCTCTTCTATTCACAAGACCCCCAAATAATCAAGCAGCGTGCCAATTTGCAGTGTTGGGACTGCCTAGGTCCTAGGACTATAATTTGGAAAAACATCCATCGGAGATCTGCATGGCTCTGACCTTCCCTGTCTTTAAGCATCTCTTAAAAATTTGATTTTCCTTTCAGCTCCTTCAGGTCTGAGATGGATTGACAAGCTGCTAAAGATAGACATGGATGGTTTTGTTCCCAGAATGGCCACTGTCTTATAGATACTGTATTGTTATTAGTACTCTTTGTGTGTTTATGGGTGTGTGTTTGTGTTTGTGTTAATTTTGTGAAGTTACCCAAAGTAATTTGGAGTGGGGTAACCTAGAAATGTAAAAAACAAACAGATTCCCCACACGAGATTCTTGGACTTATTTTCACACAGTCATTGCAGAAACAACTCTGTTTTGAGCACGGACCACTGTCACTTTCTCTTTTTATTGGAAGAAAGTTGGTGAAGCCATAAACCAGGGAAAGTGATAGAGGTACCTAACATAGTCCTTTAAAATATACACTGAACATTCATGACTGAATTTCTTGAAGTTCCTAAATGAGAGATCAATACTCTGTGCCTCCTGGTTTTGGTTCCCTTGATAAGCAGAAACATAAGTGCAAAAGAAACAGCATATACTGCATATTAGAAACATGGGGGGGGGGGTATGTTCCTGGAGGAGTGACTAAGTAACCCCATTGAATAATTTGGTTTAGTCTGAAGTGATAGAATCATCCTTTGGGGAACATTTGGAGGAAAGGAATTGAATTAATATGATCATTGGAGAGTGAAGTAATAGATTTTATCATCTTGTGTAAGGTAAACTGTATTAACATATGCAGATTGATGAACGGGAAGAGGACAAGCAATCAGTGTAACTCTACCATTTGTCATATTTATGGAATTCAAGCTTCAATTTATATATAGAATTGCCCACAGTTATTGTTGCCTTGTTGCCCAAAGCTAGAAATGTCTGGAGATTATCTGAAGCTCCAAATGATGAAATAGGATAACATTTGGACAAGGTTTGCAAGAAAGTAAAATATGAAAGTTTCTCATGTGGATAAAGAGGATTGCTAAAGAAGCACGTGTGGTGTGTGTGTGTGTGTGTGTGTGTGTGTGTGTTAAAATAGGCTGCTTTTGCATTTGATTCTGTTGCTTTAGAAATCTTTGGTTCTGACTAAAGGAATTGTATTCAATTTCAACCTTTGTGATTTTTATTTTTTAGCACTGATGTATGCAGATGTTCCAGCACATTCCATTCACCCTTTTGAATGACCGTTCTGATGAAGCTCTGATTCAATTGGCAGGTTCTCTGCTCACACCATCATCTCTTAACTTAGGCAGGATCTTTGTTTTTTCCTACAGGAGAGGACCGTTTTTCACCAGGCAAGGCCCATATTTATCCTTTAAATGCCATTCTTGGAGCAGCGCTTCCAGTAGTGGGATTCAGTCAGTTTGCACCACTTCGGCAGAACTGGTAGCTAATTTTTTTGTTGCCCAGGCACAGAATGGACTTCTGGAAGTGAGAACCAGTTGTTCACATATTTGAATCTCACCACTGAGCGCTTCCAAATGCTTATTCAATTTAAACTAATTACTCTTGTTATTATGGCTTCTTCCCACATATTTATATATTTTTTGTCTTCTCTCTCATTAAAAAAAGTATAGTTGGACAGCATTTTGCGGAGAAACCAGTTGTGGCTCTTCAGCCAGATCTGGGATATGCCTGCTCTACATACTCAAACAAGATATTGAAAACCATTTCCAATATATGAAGATTATGCCCATTGCATAATTTCTTGTGATACAGTATCTGATCTGTGAAAACTTTAAGATAAAAATCCATGCATGGATAGGACTAATCCATTTACACATTTTCTCTGAAGTAACCCCGTGGAGTGCAAACTTTAGCATTTCAGAGGGCAGCAAGTCATAGATGTATAAGTAAACCCACAACCCATTCCTTTTTCTTAGAATGCCCCCATTTTCACTGTGAAATCTTCTGACTTGTTTATGACATATGGCAGAAAGGTATAGTGTGAAATGGCAGCATGAAAAAGCATTCAGTTCTGCCAATAAGAGGAGATGACAACTTAACCAACTTAGTCGATAATGTTGGATTTTTAGCCCCCCACCGGCCCCCATGCCTCTTTCCCCACTCCTTTGTGTAAACATCAGTGGCAGCTACAGGCTGTCCTTGGTTCAATTGGTTTTCCCCCCCTTCATTGTCTAAAGATAATGTTTACCTAAACTTGTCAGTTGGTTGTAGAAAGGATTTTACTGAAGGCTCTAAGTGTCTTAGAAACCAAGATATTATCAGTGCTTGGGAAATACACAATGCAGCTAGAATTATATAAACAGACAAGAAGTCAACTGAGCATGAATAGAAAGGCCAGTTAGAAAACACAAAACACTCTTTTAAAAATAAAGGATTATTTATATCCTCAGCCTGAAAGTTTAAGGATTATTACAGTTATTATTTAGCTTCCAGAGGTTAATTCTGTGATACATATATATTTCTGTCTGAAAGATTCTTCTGAAAGATAATTCTAGGGCAGTTTTGCAAGTTATGCTTGGCCCATCACCAATACGGGCCTCTTACCACTCTTATAGCACTGGAATGGGTGACTTTATTCTCCTTCTTCCACCCATGCCACGTATACCCTGTATCCATACTCACTAATTTTGATCAAAACATATTGTTTTCTGACCCAGTCCTCTTAAAACCCTTTAGAGCAGAAAATCTCTGTTCCATATTAGCAGCGCCAGTTCCAATTGGCTACAGTGTTTGGCATGTTCCCCCCCTCTCTAGCAGCTGGTTGCTGCCCTGGGCAGCCATTTCATCCAGGGCTCCTGGGTTGTTATGTTCTCTGCTGGTTAGAAATAGCTGTTTTTAAATATATTTTTGAGTGTGAACCAATAATGGCTTGTTAAGGCAATGAACCATCCTCAATCTTGAAGCTCATGTTCCATTCAGTCTTTATATTTCCCAGTGGGCATCATTTCTGCTTCTTTTTAGGATGGGTGAAGTATATTCCCCTTGTACTGTCACCTTTCCTTTTTCTCCCCTTCATTTTTTTTTAAAAAACCTTTATCTTGCAAGATAAAAACATGGTTACTTCATTTTTATAAAGCTGAATAAAGGATGCCTTTGCAGACTGATTTACGTAGGACCCATCCAGATGGAAAGGGCAAGAAGCAAGGGAACAACCAAGCAGGTTGTATGGTGGCTGTAGTCCAGTCTAAGCCTACCTTGTTGCCAACCCATTGCAAACTGGGTTGGAATTTCTGAGGTTGGCTTAACAAACAAACTTAAGGTGCAGTTTAGAATTGCCTCTAGTGTAGGTCTTCATTGTTTCCTATTTTCTATATTCTCCTTTGTCTAATAATTTGGTTGGCTGAGAGTTGTTCAGATTGGCTCCAGCTCCAAGAAATCTGTTCATGATATATGAAGAAACCATAACATGATGATCTCTACCAAGCTGAGCTTCCTTGTTTGGTCTCAGCTTCCAATAATTTTGGTTAATTCTTGCTCTTCTATGACACTGTAGAATTGTAATTTTACTTCTGTGATCACAGACTATGCCTTAATCCTAGAGGAAATGACTGGAAGAAGTAGATGAATCTTGAGTTGATTTATTTAGATAAAATTCCAAAATGTTCCTCCTCCTTTCCCAAGTAAAATAAGCTACCCAATTAAGGCACATTATAGCTTATGTCAGGCAAATTGTTTTGTTATGTATATCTTATTAATCTCTCTCCTGCTGCCTGACAGTAAGGTAAATACAATAATTATATAGATATATATATTATGTAGATATAGATATAGATAATATTGATGAGGCAGTTGCCTCCTATTATCAAATAATAGAGTAAGCTCTATATGCTAGGTTTTGAAAAAGATAATCACACTTGGTTTTGCTTTGGTCTAATTATTTTATTTCATTCCAATATCCAAAGCATATAGTTCATTCAGTACAGGGAAAGAAGCCACTTCAAGTTCCAGGAATTAGTGGGAAAGCTATCAGAGTAACACAAAGCAGCTTTGAGGCAGTGCCTCAAATCAGTGCATTGCGGAAGCCAAGCATCCTTTCATGGCTTTGCACAATTCAAAGGTTTCTGCAGCACAGGTCATGGAAGGCAAATGATGAAAGCAATGTCATGCCATTTGGATTCAAGTTCTGCCCTTGTTGTAAGTGTGCACTTTTTGGTCTGTGGGCACCCATGTATGAAAGCGTCTGAATCGTAATGGCACAGTGCTGCTTTTATCATTCTGATGAAAGCAATATCCTTTAGATACCTTGACACAATCCCCATATATGTTTGTTTATATACACAAACACTCATACACTTTCTGAGAAAATATACACTTTCTGAGAAAAGGATTTTCTTCTGAAGTTGAAGAGGGAAATAATGTCTTTTTCGATTTGTTGCTTTCCACATGTAGAGGATGTTAATAATTAGCATTTTTAAGCAACCTGCTTTGTCGGTCCACTTTTAAACAAACTTTAGGGTGTGGCAGTCACCAAATAATTGGCTGAAAACAGAGACAAAATGAGCAGTGGAGACTTTGCTTTGCTCAAATGAAGTTATATCCCAGCCACATCCATTTCATGCCTTTTGTCTCCCTTCTACTGTTATGTGGGCAAGTATGTACTGCAACATAATAGGTGTAATTTATGGCTTATTTGTTATGCCAACTGCACACCTATAGAGTCCGTTTAAATGGATAAAAGAGAAATACAGGTTGAATGCATTACCACAGCTTAATTGTTTTTTACTGCTCATTAAATTTTGAGTTAATTACATAGCAACTCACTTTATGTTTTTTACATTACATTTTACTCCTTGCGCACTTAACTTGAAGGAGAAAAGTCATTTTTATTGCTTTATTTATTCAAGTTTTATTTTTTTTATGTACCTGTGATGACTAGATGCATGCAGATAAGAAGATAACAGAGCAATTTAAATTATTTGACCTTTGCTAGCAGGGCTGGCTCAGCATATTTTGCTCCCCCTAAGTAGTTATTTCATGCTTCGTAAGAAGTACAATTGAAATGTGACAGGACAACATTTGGGTGCTAAGATTCTGTTCATTGTCTTATAGAACTAATCAGTAGTTTTCAGTATTCACTGGAAAGAAAATGTACTCCATCTTTCTGATTCTGGAGATTGCCTTGGTGTTGACTTTACCAACCAGATATATACATTTTCTCCATGGCTATCTGTTCCTAACCAGATCCTTAAAGTGTTCCAATTGCGCATCAATCACCTCTTTCTTTTCACTTTTCCAAGCAGTGGAGCCTTCTCCAGAAAATTAGGACTTTGCATAATGTGTTTAAAGCATGGGTGTCAAACTCATCATGTCATGTGACGTGTTGTGACATATCGTGACTCTTTTTGCATTGCCGGCAATGGGGTGGGTGCGGCTTTGGTATGATGAAACCGGTCCATGAGCCAGCAGTTTGACTCCTCTGGTCTAAAGAATAATAATCTGAACTATTTGAACCAATCTGAACCATTATCTGAATTATTTGTATCTGGTCAATAACATCTGGGTTGATTTGTTGTTTATTTGTTTTCTTGATTGTCCATGGTATTCTCAGAACTCTTCTCCAAAGTTTAAAGGGATCAATGTTCTTTTTATCTGATTTCTTCAAGGTCCAACTTTTGTTTCCATAAAGTGTCACAGGGTATAGGGCTGTTTTTTGTACCTGCTATCATTATTTGGTCTTCATTATATTTTATTCACATTTTTATGTCCCTTGACTTTGTATATTGGATTAAATCAAACTTTGCTGGTATTATGAACCCATGGCATATATTCCAGTATTCTTTGTTCATATCTCCCAGGAACATCCCTGCCATGATGAAGTAGCAGAGCAGGAATTACAGAGCCATATCCCATATCTGTTGGTACATCTTTTAAAAATCAATAATGTGCATTGTTATGGCAGTTTCTGACAGATTCTTTTTAGCTAGCTAAAATTCAACCAAGTTGTATTTCAGTGACAGAACATATGTTTATGGATTTCTTGGAACAGAAGTAGTCTGAGCTATTGATCTCCTGAAGCATGGAGAATCTGACTGCTAAGTATGTAAAACATTTGTTATATACTTTGTTTTGGAAACAAAAATGTCTGGCTTTGTATTGTATCTAGGAAGGGTTTGAAAAGACTTCTGCCTCAAAGTCTGAAGAACTGCTATCAATATGGGGTATACAGGAAGACATTACTAAGGTAGCCTGACCAATAAACTGAAGATGGCATGGATTTCAAGTTGAAATGGGGTGTGGATGGGGAATAAGGATTATATGGTTAGCTTGACTGGTGAAAAAATAATATTGTGAACAGGTCCTGCCTGCATGAGGTGTTTCCTGAGAGCTGTGATTACCAGTTATAGCCATTTCCTGCTAAGTATGTAGAAACTGTAGAGCACGGGTGTCAAACTCACAACGTCACATGACGTGTCATGATGTATCGCGACTTTTTTGCCATTGCCGGCAATGGGGTGGGTGCGGTTTCACTATGATGCATCCGGCCTCTGGGCTGGCAGTTTGACACCGCTGCTGTAGAGGGAATTTAAGGCAACCAGGTTCTAGGATACAAGTTCACTAGCAAATAAACCATGAAAGCAGACAGAAGTTTGTCAGGGGGATTCAAGAGGCATCTTTAATGTTGTAAGATGCTTGGAGTCACCTGTGTGTGAGTTGGGTGGTTATATAAATGTGCTTAATAAAGAAAATAATCCCTAATGGATGATTAACCTGGCAGTCCAAAAATAAAAAAAGAATTATAAGTCTTCTAGTGATATCTTAAGAAACAAAATGAAGATGAACACATAGAACTCTGCAGTTCTGGGCCTGAAATGCTGATGGTATGTTTAGGTTATGCTTCAAAGTAAGCAGGAACATATTTGCAATAGTGTTTGATCAGTGGTGGGATTCAGCTAGTTCGCACCAGTTCGGCAGAACTGATAGCTAATTTTTTGTTGCCCAGGCCCAGAACGGACTTCCGGAAGTGGTATCCACATAGAGAACCGGTTGTTCACATATTTGAATCCCACCACGGTGTTTGATGAAAAGAGGACTGGAGCATGGCTCCACCAACTAATGAGAGGGTGAAGCCTGCTTATTAAATCAAAGAAAGCAGTTACTTCCTGATAGAAAAAGCAATTCTCCACAAAGAAGACAATCAGCTCCCCACAGAAAGATACAGGTAGAAGGGATTTTCCCCTCCCCCCCCCCATCTTGTTCATGCCTTCTTTATCAGGAAATTTGGCCATTTAAATGTAAGTGTTCAATTCAAACCTTCTGCCATCATTCACTTATTTTGCCATTTTAAAACTTCACTATCAATTGTATCCAAGTTAACAAAGGGTAAATTGTTCCTCAGGGGAAACTTGTTTGCAAATAGATTAATCTGAGGCAGGATGAAAATGATGCAAACAGAGTTGAGGATTTTGGATATTGTTATTTTTGGATGAATCTCCAATACAGTGGAGTTTGTTTGATTAAGTGTGAACAGAATGGTCAATGAAGCAGAAAACAGGACACAACTGATAAAACATTTGAATAAAAGATGAAGCCACTATTATAGTATCTGTCAGATCATTCCATAAAAGTGCATTACAATATGGAGACTTTTTAGGTGTCAAATCCATAGATTTGCAAAAACGACACCTAAAAATACAGGGTTTTGGTGCTCTCTGAGCTTGGTTTTCTTGCAGATGTCTCATTACCCAAACTAGGTAACATTATCAGTGCTAGATGAATGAAAATAAAAATACAACATGAAAAGAAAAATAGAACCAACAGGAACATTCCTTCATGAAAATGAAACCAATTTTGTATTTAGAAAGTGTGAGTGATTGTTGTTTTATTTATTTACTTACAATAAGATCACTTAATTACACTGCATAAGAAACATCTAATAAACCATTTTACAAATCTACAGAAATGGGTTATTAAATATTTGAGATCATTAGGTAAAAGGAGGGAGAGGCTTTTCCTAGACCAGGTGAAAATTAATTAGATTATTGAATGTGACTGAAAGTTTATCTACCTCTGTTCCTCATTCCCACCTACATTTTGTATGCATTTGGCTCCTGAATTATAGAGTCTGTGCTGGCAAGAAATCTGAAGCCCAGTCACTTTGTAGCAATCTCCCAGTGGCTTTCAGCTGCAAACAATTTGTAGCGATTCTGTAGTGAGTTAGGCTCATAATATCCTTCTCTCAGAAAGAAATTTGCTACTCCACCTTTGCTGAGGATCCAAAGCACAGGTTTTTTTTTTTGTTTTTTTTAATGGAAAGCCTTTCTGGAATATTCTCTCTTGATATTTTGGATAGATTGGGTGGTGAGAACCAGTTGGTGTGTTTTTGTAATGTATATAGCATGTTTTCCTGGACATACATTGTCTTTTTTATTCTTTATTGCTTTTGCTCCTTTAACGCATATGCTGCTTAGAATTCTCTGGGGGAATCATGTGACCTTTAAACCTAATAAAATAAAACAAAATAAAGATAACTTTTAAAATTTGGAAGTGTTATTAGTCTAAATCTCGACTGTGTATTTTCATATTCCTTGTATATTAATGTATATGCCATCCTATGCCTGTGGTGGCGAACCTATGGCACGCGTGCCAGAGGCGGCACTCAGAGCCTTCTCTGTTGGCACGCGCACCACCGCCACTAGCAGCAGGTCCATCAGGCCGCCGCCTGGAGCAGGAGCCCCACCCAGCACAAAGGCAAAGCGGCCAACTAGCGTTTTACATGCGTCGAGCATGCACGTACTGCAAATGGGGCAGAGTATCACTGCTGATGCGGCCCTGGCACTTTGCAATAAATAAGTGGGTTTTGGGTTGTGGTTTGGGCACTCGGTCTCTAAAAGGTTCGCCATCACTGTCCTATGCCATCCATCTGGTAAACTCACAAGATTCATTTTTCTCGCTATGCACATGTAAACATAACCTGAACTAGACTGTTGTTTCTCTGTGTCATATAATATATGTGGGTATAGGCATAAGTCTGTATTTATTTATTTTTGTCATAGTTATGTAGTGTATTTCAGAGGTGGTGACCCTTTGAGAGCTGAATGCAATGAAATTTCATTTTAATACATGCTGATTAATATACATTTAAAGTGACAATAAAGTTATTATTCTATTCTACTATTCTATTCTATTGTTCTAACATGTATGCCATTCAGAGTACACAAGGTTAATCACATGATCTCCCTTTGATCCAGGGAAATTGCGCCAGCTGAAAACCACCTCCCAGCTGGAGTTCTCAGCTGCAATGATTCTTTGCACCTTCAGACAGTGACAGTTCACCACAACGTCCATTATAGTACTATTTTTAACACTGTTATCCTGGAATTGGATTTTGAAGTGAATATTTTCAATAAGCACCAGGATAATAACAGGTGTGTTATTATCACCTGTATGAAACAGGTTCTGTTTTGCAGAATAACTCCATATCTCTTTAAGAGCAATCTATGGCACATACTATTAACATTTTAAAGCTGCTCTCCATATACACATTTTTTTCCTGTTCCCATATATAACACGCATGTACACATACTACCGTGATTCCCCGAAAGTAAGACAAAGAGGCAGCAACTGTGCCCAGGCAGGTGATCTGTAGGGTGAAGCTTAAAGAAAGCCCCTCCAGTGGCATACAGTGGCAGCGGAGCTATTCGCCATCACTCCCCCCTGGCTCTGAAATGGCAGAGGGAGACCGGGCCTACCCCATCCATCCCATCTGCCATAGCATGACAGTCCGGCTCGGGAGAGGAGTGAAAGATCGCCGATCAAGGAATTGCCTGGTGGGGAGGATGAGCAGCGTGATATGCCATGCGGCCTCCTGCCCCATTGCGGCAGCGAGGTGGGACGGAGTGGGCAGGGTACTAACTAGGGCTTATTTTCAGGAAAACACAGTATATATATATATATATATACATACATACATACATACATACATACATACATACATACATACATACATACATATATATGCAGGTCTTGGCGTATTTGGGTCTTTTCCTGTGTAAGATTGAGAGTATCTTGGCGACGTTTCGACGAGGTCCCACTCGTCATCTTCAGGCTGGGGTCTTCGGCTTTGTGCTTGTGTGAGCAAAATGTGATCGGAGCTGCCATCTCTCTATAAATATTGGTGGGGGTGTGTGGAGTGCTGGCTTTGTTGCTGTAGGTGGGTTGGTTGGCTGTGTTGGAGTTATTGTTTGCGGATTGTTCGGCTGTTTTGTAACATCCTGAGTAGCTGAGGTGCTGGCTGTGTGCCCATTAGTCTTTTGTGTTGTAACGACCTGGGTAATGGGCTGTGTGATGACATCCTGAGATCTAGTGTAGTGATATCCTGAGTTCTGTGTTGCAACATCCTGGGTGGTTAGCTGTGTTGTAACATCCTGAGCCAGGATACTCTCAATCTTACACCCAAATACATCAAGACCTGCATACCTGTACCCGTTAAAATCTACGAAAACAAATACATATATATACATATACATACACACACATATATACACACATACATATATATACACATATTGTATGTATACACACACACACACACATTTACATTAATCACTGTCCATTTTGAATACATATGGAACAAAGCTGTGACTGAATCTAGATGTTCTGCTTTGGATACCACGAAGCCCCCTCCCAGAAGGTAACAAGGAAAACAAGTCATGAAGAAGATGTGTAATGTCCCTGATGATACTGCGGACCCTACTCAAGCAATACTAATATGCTATGTCCTGGATAGAAGACTAATCAGTTGAACTGAGCAGTCCAAGTGAAATGGGAAATGCAAATAATTGTCCCTGCCCTAACTGAAACTAAGTTTTTTCTATATATTTCATTCATGATGGCTTAACTCCTTTAGGAGTTAAAATGGGAACATTCCATAATATCTCAAAACAATTTTTCCAATCTCGTTCAGTATATAGCAGTCTTGCTTTCTCACCTTTCTTGCACAACAGAAAATTGAAATGGCTAACAAGATCTGTAGAATAATAATACATTACAATACATAGATAAATGCAGAAAATGTATTTACCTTCTTATAAACTTTTGTGTCAGTGGCCCACACTGGTATTAATATGGACAAAAGATTGGAACACTAAAACATGAAAATATCCTAATTCTTTGTGGAATATCAATAGTTGGAATCATGATTCCATCATCTCCTCAAAATGATTACAAAGCATTTGATTTTCTGCCCCTTGCTTCCTTCTTCTTTTTCTTTTTCTTCTTTTTTACAGCTGATTCACATCTATGAGCATTTCTCAATTTTTATTCCAGGCATTTATATCACTTGGAAATTGCTATGTATTATTTCTGAGCTTGAAAACACAAACCAACAAAGCAACAGCCAAAAGAGGCTCTTTCATTTTTATGTATTTTTCTGGAATGAATATTATGTTTGCACATTGTTTCCCCCCTACAAGGCTTGGGTATTATTTTTTTTCTTTGTTTGTTTTTTTGTTTTTCAGCAGTCAGAATTTCTTGGTGAAAAATATTATTTTGATTTCAAGCTTGAATAACTGATATACTAATTACCATATTCCGACCTTGGATCCTGGATCTTTCTGCAGCCAAAGCTATTCCCATACACGTCTTTATATACAAAGAGAGGTATCAAGAGGCATGGTTTGCATAGAGATAAAAAGTCTTTTCCTAGAAGAAGCACTACAAAACAATCCAATGTAGATTGTGAATATTCAATAGCTATTGAACATTGGAGAAAATCAGAAAAGTGAGGGACAATAATAATGACTGAGCTGGAAACCAGTACTGTTAGATGCTCAAATTCTGAATTAAGGCATTTCTCACCTCATTTTTCTATTTCACAATGTCACTAATTCATGTCTGGTGGATGATATAAAACCCAGCATTTTCTAAAGGAACAGTAAAATGCAATGTCTCCTTATGCAGAAAAATATAAAAATAGCTTGCTGCTTCAATTTATCCAGCATTTTGCTTTTCATAAATGCCTCTGAGATGGACATGTGCACAATTGTTATTTGAAGACAAGTTGATCCCATCCCAGAGGTACAATTAAATCTTCAAGAACTATAGCCCTCAGTAGATTTGCCTTTCATCAACTCCTCCAATTTTCTTTTAAAGCTATCTACGTTAGTGACCATCATCAGGTTAACAGGTTATCTTACAGGTTAACAATGCACCATATGAAAATGTGCTTACTAATTTTGTTTGTTCTAAATGTCATTCCAGTCAATTTAATTGAGTGAACTCTAATTCTAGTATTTTTAGAGAAAAAGAAATATTTCTCCCTATCTATCTTCTCCATCCATCCATTATTTTATACAGTTGTCTAATAATTTTGGTTGTCTTCTGCTGCTCCTTTTCCAGCTCTATTTTATGCTTTTTCAAATGTGGTAGCTGGGGATTATATACAGAATTCCAGCTGTGGATACTATAGATTTGTATAAAGGCATTACAATGCTAACAGTTTTATTTTCAATCCCTTTTCCCAGACACCTGGAATTGCCTTTTCACAGCCACTGTACAATTGTGTTGATGTCTTCACTGAGCTTTCAACTACGACACCAATTTTTTTTCTTTGTCCATTAAATGCGGCTCAGATGCCATCAATGTATATGTGAAGTTGGGGAGGGGAACAGTTACCCCAATGTGCATTCATTTACTCTTGTTACTACTTAACTTTTGCTATCTTTATAAAAAAACACTTAGCAAGAATAGACATCTGAATTTCTGAGATGATAAATATAATTATAATTTACAAGTGGTCAGCTTTCAGAGAATGTAACTCAGGGTTGAACTGAGTGCTCTTTGGTGCTGAGTTTGGTTGTTTTCTTGCTGATGTTTCATTACCAGATGAGCCCCCCCCTAGTTAGAAATCCTAATAATAGTAGTAACTGCTCCTGCTCCTTTTCTTCTTTTGGGGGGAGTGGTGGATAATAATTTGTTTGCTTCTGGATAACCATTCCCAAAAGCTTCTTGCTCTGCAAGGATCTTGTAGATATACTCTGACAGACAGAGTGTATATGTTTTCTGCAACTTCTGCTAAAGTTTCTAGAGTTTGTCAAAAACTTTTGGGGCTTAGGTTTCTTGACAACTCACACTCCTTGAAAATAAGTAATGAAGAGAACAGTTTCTGTACTTTGACATTTTAAAAAAGAGTTTTAACTATAATCCACAGCTTCAGTCACATCAATCATACTAATAGGAGTATTTTGTGAATAACAGCCATAATGTACTGGGGAACAGTTGTAGCAATTATTATTCCTTCAAGTTGAATTTCCTATTACACTTGAATCTTCTAGTTCACTATCTAGGACTGATTTTGTAAGGAAGATATAAAAAATGGAATACATTTCTGACTACATAATCCTTTCCCATCAGACCTGATTATATTGAAAAGAAAAAAAAAGCTGCAGTTGATAACTTTGATTGTTTTGTGATCTACACCTATTCTTAGGCTATTTTTTAATCCATAATTCATTGTTATTAGTTTATTGATGACTATTCTAATGCCTCCCATTAACCATTTATATTATTTTCTAAATAATAATATTGATATACCTCTTTCAGGTTCGTGACATTAAAAGTATTGATTTGTTTTAATTGAAATTTTGAGTATACAGTGTGACATTAATCTTGCTTTATAGTATAAATGTTAATAAAATAAGCTAAAATGTAATATAAAATTCTCTTTAGATCAACAAATTAATAGAATATACTAAAGATGCAATCACACATCCTTTAAATCTGTATGGTATTGAATAGTATGTTGATCTATATAGTACTTTAATCAATATAGTACTTTGATCTATTTCTTGTTTGCATTCAACATATATTGAAAGATTGCTTTCTTCTATTAAATGGTGACTCTATAAATGCATCAGAATCAAACATCCAGACTTCATTCCTTTGCTATTAATCAACATAAAGAAAATGTCCACAGGTAACTGAAAATAAAACATTAAATATATAATGTTGACACATGTGTAATGATACCTATTATGGATGCATCTTCTATATTAGCTCAGAAAACCTACACCAGAAAACAATAAGTATCATGTAGAAAAAATTGTTCACCAATTATTGTGTTTGATGATACAGCCATAATAATTCTTTCTATTCATAATTTCTATGATTCCCCATTGAAAAGCATTTATAAAAGATGAAAGGTTGACTATACCAGAATCAAGGGAATCATTTACTAATAAACTCATGTCTGCATCTCACTGGATGCCATGCTAATTAACAGGAAGCACCACTGTGAGTTGCTAATAGAATTGCTGTCACAGCTGACAATAATATCAGAATTGGAGAGTAAAGGGCTATGTACAACTGGCAACTATGTACAACTGGCAAATGAAATGAAAAACCTATATAGTTTAATGGAAACTAGCTTTGTCCCAATAGTTATATCAGAATATGGATTGGTTCAGTATTCAAGAATATTAGATTTAATTACTTGGAGTTGGGGGCTGATAATAGAAATGCTATATGGAATAAAAAGAACATTTTTCTTTGAAACAATGAGACTAGATAAACAGGATAAGAAAAGGCTGCCTTTTTTGGAACCAGGCCTTTCATCTATCTAACTCAAGGGTAGGCAACCTTGCCTCTTTTATGACTTGTGGACTTCAGTACCCAGAATTCCTGAACCAGCCATGCTGACTCAGGAATTCTGGGAGTTGAAGTCCACAAGTCATAAAAGAGCCAAGTTGCCTACCCCTGATCTAACCAAATGGCCTTCCATGATTTCAAAGAATACTTGTAAGTGGACTAGTTAATTAAAAATCAATAGATCTTACTTCTGAAATATGATTTAAGAATTATAGTCATAATCTGCAATAAATTGTAGGACTAGGAACTGAATGTGGACCTTCTACATATGTAGTAGTAGGTCTTTTACTGAGTTACAAAATTCCCCCCCCCCCCACATTAGTAATACTTATGGCTGTTTGAAGAGTATCTAATTGACCTTTTCCATTTATACAGCCACAACTCTGTGACAGGGGAAAATGGCATTCATGTTTGTTGATCCTTCTGTTCACCTGACATTTCCTGGGCTTACTTTGGGATATCCTTACATGCAATGTCATACTGAGGGGCTTTTGATCAGTGTCTCATTGGGATACATATATTGGACATGCCAGGCAGGTAGACTTCCAATTCTCCTCAATGCCTTTGATAGGACTATAAAGTTGATTATAGTCATTATGCCCTAATCTATTGGCTATTTAGCAAACAGGTTCAGTAATTTCTAATGCAATTCTTTTGTGACTATCTTTTTTTTATATATTTATCAAATCTTTTTTTGAATCTTTACATTGTATTTCTTTTATTTTTGTATTACATTTATGTATGCATTACATTTATATCTTGCCTTTTCTGTAAATTCAAGATAATGTCCTCAATTTTTGCCCCACATTCAGAGATCAGAAAGGGTGGCTGATTCCAGTGAGTTTAAGAATGTTCTCTCTAGTCATAAGGAAACTCTAACAACTCCAAAGAGCAGCTCTCGTAATATCTTCCTTTTGGTTCATATGGAATTCAGTTCATGTTATTTTTTAAAAAAAGCTATTAAAGGCTGATTTTATTCTGAGCATTTTGTTAATAACTCTTCTTGATTTGAATTCTTTAGGACTATTTTTTCTATAAACAGTTTGGGCTTGTGAAACACACTAGAGTCTAGACTATGTAACTCTAATTCCTAATGTTTCTGTCTCCTTATATTGGAGCATAACCTCTCGAGGACCAGGCCATCATGAACATTCTATCAAGAACTTCTGACCATTTTGGGAATGGTATGAAGAAGCATCTGATTTTAATTGCACAGAAGGGTATGTTTTTAAGAAAACTCAAAGGATGTTTCCCAATGATGACTACTAGAGAGCCAATGTGGTATTATGGCTATCTTGTAGGAGTAATTGTGAGTAATCCTAGAATCTAAGGTACCTCAGAATCTCTATGGTATAGAAGCTCACTGGATGATTTGGGGGTGTCCTGGAAGAAAGGTGGGATAGAAATCAAAAGAGTAGGTACCCGTGGCAACCTAATTCTATACCATGATATTACAAAGCCTTGCTTTAAAACTTCAAATACCTTTTATTAATGTGTAAATATATATATATATATTCACAGGTACAGGCATGCAGGTCTTGGCGTATTCGGCTCTTTTCTCGTGTAAGATTGAGAGTATCTTGGCGACGTTTCGACGAGGTCCCACTCGTCATCTTCAGGCTGGGATCTTCTGCTTTGTGCTTGTGCGAAGCACAAAGCCGAAGACCCCAGCCTGAAGATGACGAGTGGGACCTCGTCGAAACGTCACCAAGATACTCTCAATCTTACATGGGAAAAGACCCGAATACACCAAGACCTGAGGTTAGTTTGAGTTGCAGGGGGATTTGAGATGGTGAGCTTCGTTGCTGTTTGGCTTCGTGTTCGTGGTCGTGCCACATCTTTATGGTGGGTGTCAGTTTGCTTCATGTATGGATTGGAGGGGTTTAAAGTGGCTAATGATGCAGCTGTGGACTGGCTTCTAGTTTGTGGTCATGCCTTATCATCTGTGTGGGTTTGGGTTTGCTTTTTGCATGGATATGTGGTGGCGACACTTCTAATTCCATCCTTTTCAATCTCAGTTAGGCTTTAGATAGATCTGTGTCTTATTTACTGATATTTTCTGTTATAACATTTATATGCTATTTATATGCAGATAGCTTCCTTGAGTGCTGTATATGAAGTGGGCATTGATGATTCTGTGAAAAGTTCATTTAAAATGCCTTCTGAGGCAGAAATAGGTTTCCTTTTATCAGATTCTAACCATTCTTTTAAGTAAAAATCATATGCATTCATGTCAGGTAAAACAACCTGCCTGAATCTCTATGATTGATTTCTTTGAATGTCTTTTCTTAAAAACAACTCCCATATCTGGGAAGCTTTTCTTGGAGGAACTTGTTTTGACTTTAAATGGCTGGCTGAGGAAAGATCAGATCCTGCTTTGAAGTAGCCAGAAATATCCACAAAGTTAACAATTTCTAATAGTCTGATGTGTTTAACTAACAAAGTATTTTTCCTCAATGTTTTACTTTAAATAGAAAATAATAATTTCTCACTCTTCTCCATTGGATTCCTTAATAAATATATTTAATTGGAAACTGGATTTGCTTTAGGCTTTTTTGTTAACCTGGTGAGTGGCCAGACAACTAAGTATATACTTTTTTAAAAAGCTATTAGCAAATTACAAAAGTCTAATGCCCCTCTGGCTAGCAACAGAAATAATGCAATTTAATGCATATTTTTAATTTATTAATGTATCTCTTAAATTTCTACACTATCATAATCCCATAATAGACACACAGTGGTTAACAATATAGCAATAGCACTTAGACCTATATACCGCTTGACAGTGCTTTACAGCCCTCTCTAAGCGGTTTACAGAGTCAGCATATTGTCCCCAACAATCTGGGTCTCATTTTACCAACCTCGAAAGGATGGAAGGCTGAGTCAACCTTGAGCCGGTGAGACTTGAAGTGCCAAACTGCTGGCAGTTGGCAGTCAGCAGAAATAGCCTGCAGTACTGCATTCTAAACCATATAAACATACAAACAGAAAAATCAAGACAATGAAGCAAAACAATAAAGACATTAGCCAAGAGTATCACAACACCTGATCTATCTAATCAAGAGCATACAGATCTCTTTGTCCCAAAAGCTCTCTGAAGATGTCCTTCATTGCTTTTCTTCTTTTAATATTTTCCATTATGTTATTATGATGATCTGCCCTATTTCTCCACCTTGTTGCTCACACATTTTCTTCCACATGTTTTTCTTCACTGGCCAGACTCACCTGGATTGCAAAGAATATATACTATAGCTATGCCCAGCAGGGTCACCTAGTGTAAATAGGATATCTCTCACATGAAAACAAGTGTAGTCCAACACTTTTTTTTTGCCTGAGGCAAAGAACACGTGCACATCAACTATTACTGAATTACTGTTACTACCAATTATCGAAGCTAGTGAATTGACAGTTGAAACTTTCTTCAGCACTGGTGATCACATTGTGTCTTCCAACAGGCTTGAGACAGTAGTACATGTTTGAGGGGGTCCAGAATATATTGTCCTTCAGCAAAGGAGATCAACCAGCTTTTTACTATCTTCCCATATCTACTGAGGTATTAATTTCCTTGGTGAAATAGTCCATCCCTGCATGGAACCTATTAAGCATTGCTTTCAGAAAGTTGGTTTCCAGGAGAAACAAACCCCGACTGCTGAGGCATCTTAAAGACTAAAGCAATCAGGTTTAGCCTTTTAGGTATCATAGGAATCTCTATTTTTAGTTGCAGTTCTTATCGCTGATATTTTTCTGTGCACATATAAAACTGTTCAGATTCCAAATCCAGCTGTAAGATGCCCATTTCTGGGAGCACTGATGGATTCGTTCTTGCTGCAGAGAAGTTTATTGACTTCGATTTTTTATTTTAAAAAAAATGTAGGCAGCTGTGTTGGTCTATTAAAACAAAATCCAATCAGGAACAGGACTTAGTAATATTAATTTTTCATGTTATTTGATTCTTCATGCAAAAATTCTATTTTGAGATGTTGAAGAATGTCTGTCAAGAAATTATTTCCATACTTTCACTAGAAATTCACATCTGTGCCATTTTTTTAAAAAAAAGTTTAAATGAAAATTGCCCATTCTCCCTTTAGTCAATACATGTGTTAAAGCATATTAATAATGCAATACTTAAAATGTCTGTTCTGAAGCAAGATTTATTCAGATCAATGGGGCTTGTTCTCAGAAAGATGGTCCAAGAGTCAGCAATAATATTTTCTTTCTCTCTTTCTTATCAAGATTCCAGGTTGTGTAGGAAGCATGTAAGTACTTGTTTAAAATAATTGAGGCACTAAAATACCTGTTTAAAGTGCATTTTGAGATGCTAAGATTAATGTGCATTTAAAGGACTCTTTAAACCTCTGGTTCTAAAGTGAATTGCATGTTAAAGTTTATGCTTACTTATGTGCATAAAATACTTAACCCTTGGTTAATCTGATATGTATATATAGATATCTGGATTAAGTCAATTTAATAATCTCTCTAAATCTATTTTCTAGTTTTCTGCATGGATTATAAATTATGCTGAAAATTAGGAACTATAAACAAAAATTTGATTCTCCCCCTTAGGTATTTAGGATTTGGATTTTGCAGAATTCTTCAGTGAATTGATAATAAATGATTAGATACAGTAGAGGGAAAATATACTGAGAGTAGCGGGAACTATAGATGCTGCCTTCATAACTACAGTGAAATCTTGATTTTATGGCTGAATTTGGGGAAGAGAAGTCTGATAGATCAAAACCTCTGTTAAATTGGCACATGCACAATTTACATCAGTTAAGTCATTTATGTAAAATTGTTACTTGCATAATGGTGCAATTTATATTGTGTATAAATTGACATTCAGATGACATAAATATACACATAGGAGGTATTTTGTGGAATGGTGAGCTCTGGTATTAACTCTTTATTTGGGGCCTTTTAGATGTTCCTTTCATATTAGCTTAAAAATTAAATTTATTTGTTTGTTGTTTGTTTGTTTGTTTGTTTGTTTGTTTAAAATGTTTATGTAGCCACCCATCTTTCAACTAGCTCTGGACAATCAAAGATTAAAAGACATATTGAATCATCTTAAAAACTAAAACTGAGAGAGGGAAGCACTGTGCTGTGGTGATTCTCCTTCCCTGGATGGTTCTGGTCACTGTTGGTAGGAGAGGAGAGGTCAAGCCCAAGGCCCCTCTAATGCCTCAGGGCCTGAGTCTCTCACTACTTTTTAACATCTACATGAAACCGCTAGGGGAGGTCATCCACCAGTATGGGGTTCAGTATTAGCAATATGCTGATGATATCCAATTATATATATCTCAACCCGTAGTCAGACAAGTAATAATAATAATAATAATCAGGACTTTTTTTGTCATAAAACGCAGTTCCGGCAGCTTTTTTCAATGGATTTTCCAGAGTTGCATTCTTTTTCTATTGTTTCCCTTCCTATCCTCGTTTGTTTTTGAAAATGCCCTGTGGTGGTATGGTGTGAGCAGGGTCCCTTCCAGTGCTGTCTGCCTCCTCTAGGAGGAGCCATGAGGCGCTGGAGCATCACAGCCAGAGTGTGGCTTGATTGGCTGGGTCGGACCATGTGGTGTGGAAGCTGATGGTGGCGGTGGCAGACACATAAACATGGAGGCCATCTTTCACGAGAGGGTGAGTGAGCTTTTTGCCTTTACTTACAGAAGGTGGGGTGTGAGGTTAAAAAGAGGCAAAGCGAAAGGAAAGAAAGGTGGCTGGCGTGGAAGCTTGTCCGACAGCGAAACTTTGCTGTTTCAGTTCCTTGGGTAATTCAAAGGCTGGGATGTCTACGAAAATCTCTTTTTAATCTTTTATACTTTATATTCAAACTGCAGAAGGGAAGAATAAAAATAAAGCCAATGTCTTGTGATTTGGAGGTATTATTAATAATAATGATATATATTAATTATGTATTGGTCAGATGTAAAGGTAGACCTACAGTATGAGGTTTAATCAGATCTATTTATTAAATTGGGTTTAACTTAAAGATAAATTAAAAGTAATCTGTTCATTGACAAAGTTTCAACTTTAATTTGTTTCAAGTCAATATCCACATTAAACTCCAAATGTAAATTTTTCCACCTTGTTTGACAACTTCTTAAAAATAATTCAATCTTTTACAAGCAACCAAATTTTGTTTTATTGGGCCAATTTCACTCCACATAGTAGGCATATCTTCAGACAAAATAATATAGGGATCTCTCCTTGATTAGTTTCCATCCATTGCTTCTTGTCCTGCCTTCAGGTGCTTTGGAGAATAGCTTGACTCGCTCTTCTTTGTGGCAACCCCTGAGATATTGGAACACTGCTATCATGTCCCCCCTCGTCCTTCTCTTCATTAAACTAGACATACCCAATTCCAGCAACCATTCCTCATATGTTTTAGCCTCCAGTCCTCTGACCATCTTTGTTGCTTTTCTCTGTACTCTTTCTAGAGTCTCAACATCTTTTTTTACATTATGATGATCAAAATTGGATGTATTCCAAATGTGGTATTACCAAGGCATTGTAAAGCAGTATTAACACTTCATGTGATCTTGATTCTGTCCCTCTATTAATGCAGCCTAGAACTGTGTTGGCTTTTTTGGCAACTGCAGCACATTTCCAGCTCATATTTAAGTGATTGTCCACTAGGTCTCCAAGATTCTTCTTGCAATTACTATTATTGATCCAGTATACTATTCTATACCTATGCATTTGGTTTTTCTTGCCTAAATGTAAAATCTTATTTTCTCTACATTGAATTTCATTTTGTTAGATAGTGCCCAAAGTTCAAGTCTGTCAATATCCTTTTCTATCTTGAGCCTGTCTTCTGGAGTGTTGGCTATTCCTGCCAACTTGGTGCCATCTACAAATTTGATGAGTTCCCCATCTATCCCCTTGTCTAAATTATTGATGAAGGTATTGAAGAGTACTGGGTCAAGACAGAACCATGGAATACCTCACTGCATATGTCCCTCCATGTAGATGCAGTTTCATTAAGGACTACACATTGAGTGAAATAGTCCAACTGCATTCCTGAAAGTACTAAACCTGGGATAAACCTATTTATGCTAACAGGGTTGCAATGGATTATATTGCATGCTGCATACCTGCCTATTTATCCTATTATACTGCAACTTTTATAATAAATATCCCAGGGATGTTTGTTTTTAGTTTGCCTGGAACAGCCTCAGTGTGTTAAAGCAGAGTGCGAGCAGCATTTTATTTAAAAGGATGACTCTAAAATGTACTAATCTTGACTTTTAAAACAGTGTTTGGTCAAAGTATATCTGACTTTTTGGCTCAGGTGGCAATTACACATTTCCTTTAGGCTCACATTTGCCCACCACTTGTGAGGCAGAGGGACAGAAGTCTTTATCTGTTTATTCTCCTGATATTTTGTGAGTCAATATTTATTCTGGTTTTCTACAACAAAGACAATCACTTTTCAGATAGAACACAAGGAAGCTTTTAAAGGCTTCTTTAGATAAGCATCTAAGACAGAAGAGGTGGGAAATAATATTTTGTTTTGCATTTTAATCTGATTTTATATAGTTGTCTTGTCTCTTTCTCCATGCCCACCTTTTAGGTACATTTTCCCAGCAACTGATTTATGGTATGAAAATGTACAAAAATATGTATATTCAGGACAAAAAAAAACACATAAAAAGTACATGGATTTTTATCCATTAAAAAACAAACTTAAAATAATGTAGAAAACAGGAACAAAATATAGCATCTGAAAAATAAGAAGCTAAGAAAAGTGAAATTGATAGCTTGATGCCCCCTGTGGGCAGAAAACAAAGCCCTGAGTAGATGTTTCTCTGAAAATTCTTTTTTTATTTAATATAAGGCAGCTATGAAGGATTTTAGATTACCTTGAAGCTGGGAAGAGGCTGCTTAATATCTTCTAGTCGTCATTTTCAAAAGACAAAAAGGCAGAGGGGGAAAAAAGGATCAATATATCATTCTTTGGCTCTCAGCTTTCATGAGAAGCCACTAAAATGCTTTGAATCACTAAAGCGTACATTTTTTTTTTGTTTCTTACAGGTTTCCATGAAGAAGCCCAGAGAAGTCCACCTACCACCATCTTCCACTCCAGAGAAATTTATCAAGGGGTATGAAAAAAGAGATAGAGGTCTAGAATAAATTAGCAAAGCTGCATGTCTTTAAGAGATTTATTAGTCCTTAGTTAAAAGGTAAATGTGGGATGCTTAATCAAGAGCTCATTTGATGTAGTTGTTAAGACACTAGGCTAGAAACCAGGAGGCGGTGAGTCCTAGTCTCACTTTAGACACAAAATCACTGAATGACCCTCTCTCTCTCTCTCTCTCTCTCTCTCTCTCTCTCTCTCTCTCTCTCTCTCTCTCTCTCTCTCTCTCTCTCTCTCTCTCTCT
>NW_015388910.1:58590-59743 GCF_001527695.2 Protobothrops mucrosquamatus
CCCATCGTCCTCCCCCTTAAGCCAGATGGATCCTTGCGGGTGTGTGCCGATTACAAAGGAACCATCAACAAGGCGTTGCAACCCCACGCGTATCCCGTCCCCGTAGTACAGCATCTTTTACACTCGTTGGGGGACGGGAACGTGTTTGCGAAGCTGGATCTCCCCAGGACTTTTTCAGAGCGTCATGGAGCGGTTGCTGCAAGGCATTCCGGGGGTGGTGCCGTATTTCGATGATGTCCTCATCTCCGCGACATTGAGAGACCAGCTGAAGGATCGCCTGCGCCAAGTCCTTAGTCGGTTTCAGGCCCGAGGACTGAAAGTGAAAAGGGACAAATGCAAACTAGGGGTCCCAAGGGTAGAATTTTTGGGATTCTTGATCGATGGCCAGGGCATCCATCCCACTGCCGAAAAAATAAAAGCCATAAAGCAAGCACCCACACCAAAAAATAAGACAGAATTGCAGGCGTTTTTGGGACTCTTAAACTTCTATGCTGTCTTTTTAAAACAGAAGGAAACAGTAGCGGAGCCGCTCCACCGACTTTTGGGAAAGGCGACAACGTGGACCTGGGGCAAGAAGGAAGCACGAGCCTTCGCAGCTGTTAAGGACCTGCTCACGTCATCCAGCGTCCTAATCCAGCACTCGGACACCCTCCCGCTCCAACTCACGTGCGACGCATCGCCTTTTGGCATCAGAGCCGTCCTCAGCCACGTTCTTCCCAATGACAGAGAGGCACCGATAGCCTACTATTCCAAGACCATGTCCCCAGCCGAGCGAAACTACAGCATGCTGGACAAAGAGGCCCTCGCCATCGTGGCTAGCACAAAACGGTTCCACGAGTACTTATATGGAAGGCATTTCCGGATCATCACGGACCACAAGCCTCTACTGGGTCTGCTGGCGGGGGACAAACAGACTCCCCAATTCCTGTCACCCAGATTGATCCGTTGGTTGATATTTCTCGCGGGGTACGACTACGAGTTGATCCACAAACCCGGGACCAGCATCAGCCACGCAGACGCTCTCAGCCGATGCCCAACACCCGGCCACATCGCCGACCCAGCACCGTTTGCCACCGTGCTCCTGGTGGACGTCGACTCCTCCAGCCCGGTCACCTCGAGAGATGTCGCAGAGCACACCAAGAAGGACAAACTG
>NW_015388910.1:60529-69446 GCF_001527695.2 Protobothrops mucrosquamatus
TCATGCCCGTTGCTGGTTGGCTAACTAGCAACAGGGTCTTGCCAGCCAATGGAATTGTGTGATTACAAGCCAGGGGAATCCCATAAAAGAGGGCTCCCCTGGCCCAGAGAGCCAGTCCGGATTTACTTGATGCCTTGCCAATAAACCGAGAGCTGACTGTCACTCGACTCGTGTCTTACTGCCTGCGCGATCTAACAGACTTGAGCCCACACCCTTCAATACAGAAATCATCCAGGCTTCATATAATACTTTGAAATCATTTTGACATGTGGAATCCAGCATGGCATATGGCAAACATATCCAACACACTTTCCTCCTCCTATTTTCCCCACAACAACAATCCAGTGAGGTGAGTTGGGAGAGAAACTGGTGATGATAACCTCAATGAAAATACCACTATACACCTGATTGAAAAAGTGTCTAAATGATATGCATTTATGACAGGCATCTGATTTGTTTTCATGGGTTTTGCCTAGCTCTCATTTTCAAGCCCTTTTAAAGGTGACTTTCCAGAAAAAAAGAGCTACAGAAGAAAATGAAGAGCATACATTTGATCTGAGCATTCCTTTCCTGATCTATCTGAAGAACACTGATTGTGCTGCAAAAGAAAAAAAAGAGGGGAAAAAACATAAAGCATGAATTCTGAAAAAGCTTCCGTACACTAATGGGCCTGTACATTACAATGAAATGCTATCCCCCCACAAGGTGTGTGACATGCCATATCCAGCCAATTCATAGTTATTACCATATAGAGACTGTCAAATGAAACCATAATGGTGGTAAATTGAAAGTAAAATGTTAGGTGAGGTTCACACGGCTCAGTAACTGTTGAAAACTCAAGCCATTTATTTCATGAATGTTGGGCATGAAAACAGAGAAGTATCTGCCCTGAAACACGGGAGGTGAAATGAATTCTCAGAGCTGTCTGCAAATTCCAACAGGCACTTCCTTGTGGAAGAGATGAGAATCATCTTAAATGCAGGCTCAACTTTCTTTCATACATCTATAATATGAAATACCTATACTCTTATTACTCAAAGTTTTATTCATATTATTCACATAAGGTTCTATCTAAAATTCTTGTTTGGAAGTTTTTGGCTTCAAAGTGGATAGGAAGATGACTCATTATTGGGTGCAAATTGAAGAGAGGATAAAAATTGGCAGATCCTCTTGTTTTCTTTATTTTATATTGAATACTAAATCCAGATTTTTTTTAAAAAAAACAAATTGCTATTGTCACAAAATCTGCTGTGCTCAAACAAATGAACCACAGTATGGCGTAATGTGGTAGATAGTTAACATGCAATATGCTAAGAAAATAGTTGAATTTTCACACGTCATAAATAATCTGATCCCATTTCATCCTAATCTTATATATTATCCAAAGTCAGCCATAGATTATTGGGAAAGAAAGGAAGAAAATGAGTTTCTTAGAAAATGGTTGAAATAAAACAGACAAATTGGCTGGAAGTGGAAGTGAAATGCAGGGGAAAATTGTTCCAGGAATTATTTTTTTAAATTAAAGGAAGCAATGATGTCATTTTCTAGAGTGCCAAACTGGCAGATTCCTTTCAAAAATAAATGAAGTAATGAATGACATTTCAGGTTTTATGATTGTCTGTGATGGATCTGAATAAGAAAAGTCAGAGAAGTTAATTAAACAGAATTTGTTTTGGGGTTTGCTTTGATATGCTTCCTTTAGCCATTTAAATGGTAATACTTTTTGCCTTTCTAATAATAATAATAAAAAACTCCCTAAAGGCTGCATTTCAGCTGGCTGAAAGAAAAGCTCTATTATTTACTGTATTTCTTACTCACTGCAGTCTGAAGATTCTTGGTAGATGACAATAACAGTCCTGGATTAACCATTAAGCAAGTAAGCACATGGTTAAAGCATCAAGAGAAGAGGCACCATAGAGGTTTTTTCCCCTTTAATTTGTTCACTGACACACTCAGCGTTTTTTTTCTGGGACACCTGAACCAAGTTGGTTAATTCTAACTAGAGAACATGGGCCAGAACCAAGCCCCATAAGGCCCTATAGGTAATAATAAGGACCTTGAGTTGCACTTGGAAGCTAATCAGAAGCCAGTGTATAGCTGAAGGCAAAGATGTAACATGTTTATAGTGCCTAGTGCTAGCCAATGTATTCAGTACTAATGGGAACTTCTGAATATTCTTCATAAGTAGTCTCAAATGGAGTTTATTAGAGTAGTCTAGCCACATAGTAATGAGATGTGAAATATTGTTATAAGGTCTTTCTGCCCCAGTTAGTTTTGTAACCTGCACAGTTTCAAGCCAGGCTTGAAAAAAAGACCCCTGAATGAGTAGCCAAGAATCCTCAACTCATAGCTGTCAGATTAGCTCATTGAACAACCAGCATCCATATTTTTCTGGGATTCAAATTCAGCCTGTTTGCCTATCCAAACTCTTAAGTGTGTCCAGACCCATCTCTAACTGGGACAAAACATCAGTATCAGTAGATCTCACTAAATGATTTCCAATGTTATAACTTCAAATGATTAGTGATCATTTGAAGTTATAACAGAACTGAAAAAAATAACTTTATAACTAGCCCTTGCATTTATGATCATCCAGGGTTCCCATGGTCACATGATCACCATTTGTATGCGTTACAACCAGTTTCCAACAAGCAGAGTCAGTAGAGAAGCAGACACTAAAATTGCAAGTTGTGGTCATGTGATGTCTCACTTGAAGTGCAGTGACTCTCTTAACCACTTAATTTGGAAGTGACATCATAAACTTATCATGATCTTGTTGCCAGACCCAACTGCGGTTGCGAAGTGATGACTACCTGTAGCATCTTTTGCAATATTTGCAATGGTGAGATAAAGTATCATCAGTATATTGATGATACTTTATCATAAAATATCAGCATATTGATATTCCTGTAGCCCAAACCAACAAACATCTACAGGGCTTTCTGTAGTTATTGAAAAGAAAGGAGGAAAGAATCAACACAAGAGAGAGTCTACTTAGCTGATTCTATACTTCAACAAAACTAACTGAAACCATTCACTAAGGAAGGAGTAGAAACCCCATAAATTAGTACTTCCAATTCTCAACCTTTGCAGATGTTCCAGAATAGTGTTACGGTCAATATTCTCTATAATAGTTTCCTCAGATTCTAAAACTGAAAATAAAAATTAAGTGATCTCTCAACCTGCGCTTCTGGAGATAACTGGCTATCAGCCACCTATGAGTGATATATCAAACTCAGTGTAGGTAACTGCTGATTCCACTAGTAAGGAGAGTGAGGTAGGCTGAGCAGTAAAAATTGACTCCTCTATAAGAAGGAGCATTAATTTCTCTAATTAGGACATGGTTCTGATTGCCTCCTTTTGTTGGATCTGCATTTCTTTGGCCTCTCATTCCTTTTTAAAAAAACCTGATTTTTTTACTTTTTTGCCTTCAGCTTGTAGCCCTTGGACTGGATATAGTGGATGGTTTGGGCTGTAAAATCTTGGACTGCAAAATACCTGCTCTTCTTGGGGGTATTTAAACCACAGATATAAGCTAGAGGCAAGATTTTCTTTCTCTGTAATCTTTCTTTGTCTAATTTACAGTTGTTCAGTCTCACCATTATCTGCTAAGTGATTTATGACCAAACTAATACAACTGATTGAAAACATGCTAATTGCTTCCCACATGTTTGCTGCTCAGCCTAATGCAGGGCAGTACTGAAGACTGCTCAGAGGTCTAAAACGACCAGGAGGGTCACATTAGGGCTTTCCAGATTTTAATATCTATCAAAAAAGAATGACAAATGCCATCTCCATCTCCTGGGCCTGAACCCTGATTAATTTTCTTCTCATATGCTTTGTAATTTACTCAACTTTATTCAAGCTTGATGTATTTACATATATGCTACATAATCAGAAATAGGCCCCACTGGGATGACAGTTTCCTATTGAAAACTTTTTTTTTTTATCCAACAAGCTGCAATTTTATAAAAGAGTCTCCGGCTTTAAGAATTCTGAAAGCATGGTATGAGTATTCACACAAAATGTCTGTCGTGGTGTCTGTCATGATCACTAACAAATCACCAATATACAAGGCAAACTGATTAGCTATTATAAAAATATTGTACTTTTATTAAATTTAAATCCCACTTTTCTTCTAGAAGGTGAAAGTACCATACATACTATTCCCTGGACCAGTTTTTCCTACAAAAAAACCTGTCACATAGAGTGGGCTGAGAGATATTCTCGATTGTAGTACCTTCCTTCTAAGATGATATTCCCACCCCATTCCAGAAATCCATGTGGTTCCAGAGATCTCTAAAAACATGGGTGTTCTCCACCCTTGGGTTAGGGTGGCTGTAGAGCCTGTCAACATGTGGATATATGCAGATATGTATACTGCATATACTGTATATGATATTGTTCAGATTCTTTATTGTTTTCATTTTTTGAAATTGTACATCATTCTTGAGTCAGGTGGCTTCTAAATCAGAGATGGAGACAGAGACAGAGACAGAGACAAGGAAGACAGACAAACTAGCCAAGACCACCCAATAAATTTTCTTGAATGAGCATCAGTTAGAACTAGAACTTCTGAGGTGCTATCTCTCATATACAACATATATGAATCAATGAAAAGTTTGTTCTGTGGAGAAACTGGAAGTGCAAAAGTAGTTATTGGAGGACTCTTTTCCAATCCATCTATTAGTCATTTTTGCTTTGGCAGTTATTGGTTAGTCCTGCTGTGTTTTGTTTGTTAACAAGTTAGTATTCTGGCATATTCCTTAATAGTTAAATGTATCAAATAAATATGACCCACAACTTGTCAGCCATGATTGTAGAGAGCCAGTTTGGTATAATAATAATAATAATAATAATAATAATAATAATAATAATAATAATAATAATAATAATAAAAAGTTGGAAGGGACCTTGGATGTCATTGAGTCCAAACCCCTGCTCAGGCAGGAAACCTTACACCATTTCAGCCAAATGGCTATCCAGTCTCTTCTTAAAAACTTCCAGTGTTGGAGTATTCACCGTTTCTAGAGGCAGGTTGTTCCACTGGTTAATTGTTCTAACTGTCAGGAAGTTTCTCCTTAGTTCTAGGTTGCTCCTCTCCTTGATTAGTTTCCATCTGTTGCTTCTTGTCCTGCCTTCAGGCACCTTGGAAAATAACTTGACTCCCTCTTCTTTGTGACAGCCCCTGAGATACTGGAACACTGCTATCATGTCCCTCCTCATCCTTCTCTTCATTAAACTAAACATACCCAATTCCAGCAGCCTTTCCTTATATGTTTTAACCTCCAGTCCCCTAATCATCTTTGTTGCTCTTCTCTGTACTCTTTCTAGAGTCTCAGCATCTTTTTTACATTGTGGTGACCAAAACTGGATACAGTATTCCAAGTGTGGCCTTACCAAGGCATTGTAAAGTGGTATTAATACTTCATGTGATCTTGATTCTATCCCTCTGTGGTTAGTGGTTAAGGCATTAGGCTAGAAGAGACCATGAGACCAAGGCCTGCCTTAGCCCACTGATTTTGGGCCAGTCACTATATCTCAGCCCATCTCACAGAGTTTTGTTATAGGGAAAACAGGAGGAGGAAAGGTTTATTGAAAATATTTGGTACCTTGGGATAAAAATAAATAAATGCATACATACATACATACACAACAGCATGTGAAAATTTGTTCTCCATCACCTTCTTCAGTCTTCTAGCGTGCTCTGTACATTTACAGGAAAGCACATTTCCAAATGAAGCATTTGACTGTTACTATTTACCATTTTATTTCCTAACAATCCCATTGGGCTTTCCAGAGACACACCTGGAAATAAATGTTATTCTTGAAATTGATGTTTTGTTTTGTGGCATGCTAGCTTTTGATTTATTTTTAATTAAAAGTAGCTCGTAAATAAAATGAGGTTGGATGGGGAGCTAGCAGGCACCAAGCATGTGTCGCTGAGCATATTGACATCCTCAGGCACAGTTTGGGGAATCCAGGTAGAGTGGAGCCCTGCCCTCTTTTGCGACTTCTTTAGTTATGTTTTTCTTCACAATCTTGAGAATTAGGGAAATAATTTGCTGACACTTCTTAAATTGTTCTCTCTTGCAGAAAATCGGCTGAATTAGGCTCTTCATTTGAGCCAAGAGAAAAATCTTGCGTGAAACTATAAAATCAGTTTTAATGTTTTTTTTTGCAGCAGTATCTCTAATGGGATCAGGGGTGAAAAAATGCAGATGGCAGCCAAAATGGCATGTTAAAACCCTGCTACAATTCTATGTTCACTTTGACTGTATGAGTGAAAGCTGCCATCTTCACTTTTTTTTTGACACTCTACCCCCCCTTCCCCCCAAATACTTGTGTACTCCATTCAGTCCTTTCTTTAGGCTATTGCCTGAAGGAATCATTCTCCAATATCAACAAAACTGAGATTAATTCACTATTATGTGAACTGCAAATTTATTTGAAAGTGTTCATTTTTATGCTCGATTCCAGCTGTCAGGAAATCTCATGTCCCCTCCTAAAATCCTTGCTGAACTCTCTCATTTCATTTCCTAACAACAATTTACAGAATTTTGAGTAGATGTTATTCTTTGATTAATTCCATTTATATGACTTTTACTTTTCTTTGAGAGAGGAAAGTGGCATATATGATTTTCCTCCCTTCATTTTATTTGTGCAATAGCCCTGTGAGGTAGGCTAAATTGAGGAAAGAATGACTGATCTGAAATCATCAAGAAAGCTTTGCAGTGATTTAAGCTTTGTCTTCTCCAGTTCAGCCACATTTTAACTACAATAACAGTTCTTCTTATTTCTAGCTAATATTTTTATAAATGTAAGCCACATTTATAGTTATGTATAGCGATGTTCTACTGATATTTTGAGGAAGGGGGAAAATATAAAAACATGGGGGGAGGAAATCATCCTGAAAGTTTGTATTCAAAATTATTATTTTCTTTCTATTAAAGTCATTATTATGTTTCCTATGTAGTCCTGCTTTAATGGAAAATGGAAGGAAACAAATGTGACAGAGGCCAAATCAGGGCAATAACAAAACCTCTGACATATAGTTCTACTGAATATTTCTTTCATTTCCCTTCTTGGGCTGAATTTAGCAGCACACAAAGCCCCAAATAAAACAAAAACAAGGTTTATGGAGCAAAAGGTCACATGTTGTAAAATTCCTAACTACCACCCTCCAAACACTGGAAATAACATTACATCCTATTTATTTAATCCTACTCTTGTCTGAAGCTCAGCCTCACGGAAAACAACTTTTCATAAAGCTGTTACAGATGGAAAATGGACTATAATTTGGGGAATTATTGATTCTAGAAACATGAACTAGAGGCAGTCTACAATTTGTCTGCAATTTTTATTTTCCAGATAACTTCCCAGGATCTGCAAGTGGAAGTGTAGGATCCATCTTTGCCTTCTAAAGGACAGCAACACAATGCAATTCTGAAAGTAATTTCCATAGTAAATTTAGATCTAGAAATACAATTTAGTTGCAGTTTACTGAAGGGGTGGGAGAAATAGTCCTGTAGTATCTTCCGTCACTTCAGAAGGCAACCAGGGGAAATGCTTGTCTTCAAAAGTTGTGGGTGCTCCATCATTTGAGGTTTTTAAGAAGGGGCTGGACATCCACTTGTCTCAATTTGTATAGGGCCCCTGCTTGAGCAGGGGCTTGGACTAGAAGATCTCCAAGATCCCTTCCAGCTCTATTCTAATTAATTGATTGACTTCAGATGAACATTATTGCGATATTAGATATTTGATCATGTGCCATCAAGTTGGTATTGATTCTTAGAATCTGGATAGATAGATTTCCATCATGACGATCTGTCCCTAAACTCATATTTCAGTCATCCAACAGCACCCCCATTGCCAGTGTAACTGAGTCCATCCATTTTGCTGCTGCAAATAAGACAAGCTGAAACCTATGCTCATTTATCCTGCCTATGCTCTTCAGAAGGGTAGGCACACAATCTTTCAAGTACTCTTTTACTCAGCTTCTCATTTTTCTAAACTCTAGTGCATTTTGTCACCATTTTACATTCATTTGTGAGTTAAGAAATAGTAACATAGGAACCTTTGCATGCATTTTTATATATTAGGATATGTATTTTTCCCCACAAACTTCTTAAAAGGCAAACTTTTGAAAATCAAGGAAGGAAAGAGTAGGAAGGAAAGAGGCCTAGAGATCTTCCCTTAACAATGGATTTTGTGCTGGGGGAAGCTTAGCAATAGTCTGCTGAAGCCAGCTCTTAATACCAGCCATAGGTAGAACTATAAGTGTACTGGCAGAAAAATGCATCATCTGACACAAGAAGAATCCATTATACACAAAATACTACCTTTAGTTAAGGAGACAGTAGAGAGAACAGCAGTTTAGAGGAAAAGAAAAAGCTTTCTCCTTGTTGCTGAAAAATGCTATCAGCAGGAGTTCCACATGATTTAGAGCTATTCTGAGGAAAAAGCATTTTATCATCAAGCAGAATGGGAAATTATCCAGATTGCAAAATGACTCAGTTTTTGTTTTTTTTTATGGTTTGGGGAATTGTTGCATGTACTACACAGAGGGAAAAATCAAAGGGAACAAAAATCTAAATTTTACTTTTCGTCATTGTCTTCCAGATTTATTTTAACATACTAAATAGGTTCTTTGTTTCTATGTACCTCATAGTTCAATGGTGCTTCTCTGTTGCTCTTATTCACTTTTCATTAGGTAAAATAGTGGTAATCTGCTGGGAGCATTGTTGTCTTAAATGCTTTATTTATTTATTTTTGCTTAAAAAGAAATAAAAGTAAGAAAAATCAAGTTGTGGGTGAGCCATGGGTGGGGATTGAAAGTATTTTCATAGTTTAGGAAGGAAGGTAGGGCATTACCTTACCACAAATGTTCAAATCATTTGGATTGGGTGGGATTGAG